>NC_142811.1:31943127-32158004 GCF_049724085.1 Artemia sp. Qi Xiang Cuo
GGGTCAGGTGAAATAAATAGACTTAGAAAAAGGCTGGTGAGGCTACAAGGTACGTTACATAATACTAAATAAAGATTAACACAACAAAACCATCAGAAAAGCTGTTTTGGTCTTGAAATAGGCTAGGCGATGTTACAAAAGAAGTCGAGTGTGATTAAATAAGAATGGAAGACACCAAAAACGTCGGAAAAGGTCTTTTAATCTTGGAATAGACTGAGATACCCTAGAAAGACATTGCATGAGACTAAATAGGGATGGTACAATGTCAGAAAAGGTCAATTTATATTGAAATATGTAAAAAAAAATTTAAAGGACAAGAATTAGGGACAGGTAACATAAAGAGGCTTGTAAAGACTGTTGTAGCTTGGAGGTACGTTAGATAGGTTTAAACTAGGCCATAAAACATGAAAAATCTGGTAAAATTTATTTTGGTTTTGAAATAGGCTAGGAGGTGTTAGAGAAACGTCGAACGTGACCAAATAAGGTGGGAAGGATTTAAAACAAGGGAAAGATATTATCGTTTTGGAATAGACTAGAACACTTCTTAGGGCAGCGAATGGAGCTCCCAAGATTTAAAGGACGGGTATATGACCGCTAGAATACTGAAAAATGCTAGAACAAGTCAACAAAGGAAACAAATACAAGTAAAATCATGAAATGTCATAAATAAATACATCATAACCTAACTTTTCAAACAAGTATCGTCGAAATACTCATGGAAGCACCGTCAAAGCTAGAGCACGGAAGTTAAGTCACGAAAAATCATTTCTAAACATGCCAAATCCAAGTTTTTTTTCAGTCAACTCCTTGATTAGATAATATCACTTACGCAAATCTTTCAAAAGTCAATGACTATATTCAATCCTCTCAACTCATTACAAGAAAACTCGAAAAGAGGAAAAATAACTCTAGAAGGAAGGAAGCCTCCTTGTTGTTAACTTTCCTGATCCCCTATCCACCGAGCAATATATACACGCTGTAAATCTCTAAAAAATTTTAACTATGTATCTACCAGTGCATATTCAACATTGTAATTTCGGATTATTGGATAACTTCTCTGGAACGCCTAAAAACCTACAACGAATGATCGAATGACAATTTGACAAAGAAATTACTTGAGGAGATTTTTGCTCAACCATAAGAAGTCCAGCCAAATAAAAAAGAGATGTTGCAAAAGTTATCTGAATCAGATGACACAATCAGTAAATTTGAGACCCAAACTATACCTATCACTAATGCACAATCATAGAATTTTAATGGAAGAAGATCAAAGAGAATTATCCTATACCAAAATAAAAGCTCTTTCACATCCCAACAAATCAAAAACTCTGGAAAAAGAACTTTTAGTAATGGAATCAAGTGTTAAACCATACCTTTGCCAGATATGCAAAAGGATATTTTCTCTCAAAAGTACTTTTTCCAAGTATTTGAAAATTCATACTGGAGAAAAGCTATGTACATGCATCACATGTGACAAATTATATTCTTAAAGTTCAAATTTATACACCCATATGAAAATTCGAAAATTCATTATCTTTTCTCATAAAGTCATTTATTATCGTTTCACCAAATCTTTTTCTCAGAAAGTTTTTTGTATACAGAAATATAGAATTCATCGTAATATCAATCTGTCATGTATAATCTATGATAATAAGCGAATGAAGGAATATCTATTTCTCAAAAAATCATTTTCTTCGCCTCAATTCTGCAGGAGTGAATAAAAATTAGTTTTTTCGTAGTATAATCTGGTAATGAGTGTTTTTGTGCAAAATCTTTGATTCACCTAGGTTGAGTGCGCTTTAAAGTGGAAAAAAAGTCTTTAAAGGAAACATCAAACAAAAAACTTTAACACAAACATGGAAAAGTCAATAAGGCATGAAGAAAAAAAGGCCAAAAAAATGTCTTGGGCAGTATTACTTAAAGAAAAAAGTCTCAAAGAATATTTCTTTAACTAAAAAAATTCTCAAACGATATTTCTTAAAAAAAAGATATTTCATTAACTAAAATATCTCAAAGGGATGTTTCTAACTAAAAAATGTCTTAAACAGCGTTTATTTATATAAACAAATTTAAATTTCTGAAAGAGTATGTTACTTTAACTACAAATCTACGAAAGGATTTTTCTCTTCAATCGTTTCTGACTTTTTCCAGTTTCCCTAAAGTTTTTGGCCTTATGATAATTTGAACAACTTTCTCAAACTTTAAAAAGAGTTTAACCAAGGTGAATAAATCAAGTCATCTAGGTCATTTAAGTTATTAAACAAACAAAAAATTGCAAAATTATAGTACAACAAAAGATAATATATATTCACTCTTGGAGAACTGACTTTTACTCTTGGAGAACTGTCCCATGTACCACGTATGACAAATTTTATTATCTATGGGACGAGTTAGCATGGTGACAATGGCGCCACGCGTGACGAGGAGGTGTGGCGGAAGTATGCCCAGTCGTCATACGCGTGCAACGATTCTGTAGAACTCGCGGTTTTTCGAGATATACACAGTTGGTGGCTGAGAGTAGACAAACCCTTGGAATTTAAAGTATATTTCATGTTTACTTTTTCACTAAAACTGCGCTCTTTGCTCTTTTTCACCCCTTAAGAAGTATAATCGATGAACTTGTCTTATTCCCTTAAGTAATAACAATGGTAGGCATTTATTGGAAGCAAAGTCGACTAACTTTCTTTCTTTTTGGGTGTCAAACCTTTGATTGACTTTTAATTTTTCACTTCTACAAAGATTCTTTAAAAATAAATGTTATAAGCTCGAAATGAAGAAAAATACTTGCTTGAATAGGCTGTAATGATTGGCAGAAGCAGTTTCAGTTCTGCTCTAAAATGTACTTAAATACATTATACTCAACTACATAAACACACAAATAAAATCCAGAGTTGTGGTGGTATCAATTGACTTGGATGAGCTCTAGGGGGTCTCTGCTTCCTTCTTTTTCTTATTATAATGGATTCTATATGACGCTTCATTTTCCTCTATAAGGAAAATTTCTGAGAAAATGATTTTGTTCTGATAATGCAGGTAATGCAGATAATACAGATTCATGCAGGTATATAGGCTAGTATGAACACTAAAATTAGTATAAAAGATACAAATTTAAGAGAATGCTTTGTCGCATATCTAGCATGTATATGGGTTTTCCCCCGAGTGAACTCTCAAATGCTTGGGTAAATTTATTTTTTTTTGAAAATATCTTGCTGCATATCTGGAAAATGTATAGTTTGATGATTCATTTAGGATAAAAAAAGAGTAAGAAGGGGAGGCTTGTTGGCCTCCGATAGTTTTTAATGCTTAAGCGGAACTAGAACTATCATTCTCCAATCAAATAAGTGTACTCCAAAGTTTGTACGACCAACCCTTCTATAAAAACCATAAATACCCCGGAACCATTGCCCCTGGGCTCTGGGGTGTTTTTTCAACTCTTGAGGCACTATCACATTATATTTGGACTATTTTGAAGAAAATAGCTATCTTAAGATTCTGTTCGAATATATTTGGAGAAAAGAGGATGTGTGGGCCTTGTTACCCTCTGATTACTTTTGACTCTTGAAAGGTAAACTAGAAATATCAATTCCCAATCAAATGAGCCTCCTTGAAAGTTTACACGACCACCCTTTCCAAAAAACCTCACAAGGTCCCTGGGCATAACTTCAATAAAAACTATGTATACCTCGGGGGACAACTCAAGACCCTTGTGGGTCTCGTGGGGAGGGTTGTGTCAACTCAGGAGGCAGAGTAAATATGATCTTTAGACTATTAACAAATTAGCTATATCAAAATTTCGATTTGGTATACTTAGGGAGTAGAGGGTGTGGGGAGCAGTTGCTTTCTGACAACTTTCGACTCTTAAAAAGGACACAAGAAATTTTAATTTCCAATCAAATAAGCCCCCTCTATAGTTAACACGATCCCCCATTTCATAAGATCCTTGAATTTTGGTAATGGACAACTAGCATACCTTACAGCTCTTGATCCAAGGGGAGGGGTGTATTAAACCCAAAACCATAGTTGTTTTACATTTAGTCTATTTTGGAAAAAAAAGACTATCTCAAAATTTTGGTCCAAAGCATTTGAGGAAAAAGGGCGTGGGTGGCTGGTTACCCTCTGATCACACTTAACTCTTAAAAACAGAACTAGAACTTCCTATTTAAAATCGAATTAGCCCCACTCCAAAGTTTATAGGACCACCATTTCAATAAGAAGTTCCTCTAGAAAAAGTAATAAATAATTGAAACTTTTTAAGATTTATTTATTCATCTATTTTTGCAGTTGTTATGTTAGTTTGCTATGATGGTTAATTTTAGTTTTGTCCGTCTTGGGTTTAATTTGTTCTTTAATAGTAATGTCTGGTCGTTTTGAGTTTGAACTATAATAGACATTAATTTCCGCTGGTCTTGAATTTAATATGGCTCTTTACTTTTCTTTGAAAAACATCTTTTATAAAAATTATTTTTTGTTTAATTTCTGTTCTTTTTTATTTCTAAAGTTTTTTTGATTTATAAAACGGATGTTTCAACAGTTTTCGACGTCTTAGACTAAATAATTAGACTATACGCTCACAAATGATTAGTTACCTGTTTAAGCATTGAATCGTGTTATCACAGGAACTGATTTCTGCTGATATTATGTTTAATAAGGTTCTTTACTATTCTTCAACTAAATTAATTTTTGGAAAATATTTTTTAATTAATCTTTTTTTTAAACTTCTTTTTATGGAAAGTTCTTCTTAATTAATTTTTGTTAGTATTTATTACCAAAGTTTTTATGAGTATATAAAATGAATAGTGCTACAGTTTTCGCATTTTGGACGCAAGAACTAATTTTCAATTAAAATCTATTAGCTACCTGTGGAATTGTTTAAATCTATTATCATAGGAACCTAATTTCTGCTTGTCTTAAGTTTAATATTGCTCTTTACTTTTCCAGAACCTCTTCCATAAGAGCCTTAAATGTCCCGGGAGCATAGCTTAAAACAATTGCCCTCGGGTTCTTGTGGGTAGCGTCAACCCCGAAGGCATTGGTATATGATCTTTCGACTATTTTGAACAAACAAACTATCTCAAAATTTCGTTTCAATGAATTTGGAAAAAGGGAGTGTGAAGAGATCTAGTACCCCTCAGATCACTGTTGTCTCTTAAAAATAGCACTACAACTTTCAAATTCCCCGACGATTGTGTACCCTCCAAAGTTTATTCGACCACCCTTCTCATAAGAACATTAAACGTCAACAATGGAGAAATAGCATAACTTATAGCCCTTGCATTGAGGGCTGGAGTAGGGCTTATAAAACCCAAAACCAATTGTTATTTGATCTTCGGACTACTTTCAACAAAAAGACTATCTGAAAATATTGATTGGAAGCATTTGAGGAAAAAGAGCGCTGGGGCTGTTTGTCCTCCGATCACTCTTGACTCTTTAAAATGGAACTATAACCTTTGACTTAAAATCGAATGAGTCCCTTCAAATGTTTATACTACCAACCGCTCCATATAAAGGTTCTTCTGGAAAAACACTAACAAATAAATAATGAAATATTGAAGCTATTCTAGAGTTTTTCTTGCCTTGACTTAAGAATCAAAACATATGATAATAATTTATCAATTACCTGTTGAATTCTTGAATCGTATTTTCATAGGAAGTTGGACATTGGAAAAATGTTCAAAGTCCATTGACATTTTCTGTCGTAAGTAAAACAAAAATTTTTATTATCCCAATTGCAATTCTATTTGCCTTTCCTAGTAGGCAAAGCTCATATAATAGGAGCAATCTCAGTTGCCCAATTGCCTGCTAGTCCTGTGGACATGGTCGGTCATACATACTTAAAAACATTTTAATTTTGGTCTTTAATTGTCTTCAAATGGCTTACAGAACTGAAAGACTATATGAATTGCCCTTAGTCCATAGTAGTGTTATATTAATGATAGGTAGCAGACCCGTAGGTAATCGATACCAGTGGGCCCATAGGTAATTCATACAAGCGGGCCCATAGGTAATCCATACAAGCAGACCCATAGGTAATCCATACAGGCGGACTATCATTCCAAGCGGTCATTATTGCATTAATGATAGGTAGTGGACAGGTGGGACATTACTGTGTCAATTAAAGAGAGCGGAGAGTACCTCTTAATTGGGTCAATGAAAGAGAGCGGACAGTACCCCCTTATTGTGTCAATCTAAGGAAGCGGACAGTCCCCCCTTATTATGGCAATCTAAGGCAGCGGATAGTCCCCCACCGAACAAGCGGACAGTACCCCCTTATTGTGTCAATTAAAGAGAGCGGACAGTACCCCTTAATTGTGTCAATTTAAGAGAGCGGACAGTACCCCTTAATTGGGTCCATGAAAGAGAGCGGACAGTACCGCTATTATTGTGTCATTCTAAGGAAGCGGACAGTACTCCCACCATACAAGCGGGGTATCATTCCAAAAGATATGGATGAGTTTATGTCTTATTGTATGACTGGTGTTTTATTTAATTTTTTATATGTATGGATATTTTATCGTTTATTTTATTAGTGTTTTATTGTATGGATGTTTATGTTTATGGATTTTCATTGTCTATTGTATTGGTGATATATTTGATGTTTTATTGTATGGATGTCTGGTTGTTATTGTAGGGATGGTTTTGATATATGGTTGATTTTGTGTGTTACTTTATGACTGATTATACGTATTGTTGTATGGTTGGTGTTTTATTTAATGTTTTTTTTGTATGGATGTTTTATTGTATGGATATATGGATTTTAATTTTTTTAGGCCATTATGGATCTTTTAATGTTAAGCATTATTTTTCATTGTAGCATGATTATAGGCTTTGACGCTTTTACTCTGACATTGAGCGTGGATACAAAAAGCCCGATACTGAGTTAGTATCTCAGTCAATAAGTTGAATTTGATAAGTTTACATTGTTTCAAATTGGAAAAATAAACATTCAAATTTTGTGAAAATGAGTAGTTTTACACTATTACACCTCGAAGGAGCTGACAGTGATGTTGTGAAGACAATGGCTCCCAATGTAGCAGTTGAAATTGGGAAAGATTCCTGACTATCATTTGAGTGGGATGAGATGTTCGGAAGATACGTTATATCATTGAGTAAATTTAAGCCAGATGAACAATTATGTTTTGCCGCAAAAGTGAATATAATGTATATATAGCGACTACAGCATGGATCGGGTGCTATCCTGAAGCACAATGAGGAAAATGGATTAACTCACATAACGTGAAGAGAGTGAAAATATATTCTTTTATTACATTTCTGTCAATAAAAATGCTTTTCTTTTTTATAATGCTTTTTTTGATTAGACACTTTAGATGATCGTTTACTCCACTTTCTTTCTAGTAGGCGTGACCAATAGGCATTGAGAGTGTACACAAAATAGAAAATTGTAATTTTTACTTTAGTCTATAGTTGGTAGTGGGAGTATTAAGAACGAAAATGATTGGATTTGAGAAACAGAAGATCTTACTGAATCTAGTAAAATTGGAAAAATGTTTAGTGTTAGATGATGACTTTCTGGAATAATCTCTTCAACGGAAAATATTTTCTCTAGAAAAGCTCAACAGCATAATGGGAACTGATTCCCCATCTTTGGACTATTGTATGAAGCTTATGCGTTGTGAGTCAAATGCATTTACTCAATTAATTTATATATCATTTGAAACGAAACAAAATGACATTGTGATTCTGGTTTTAACCACTACCTAGAAATTCATTCTTTAAAACAATAAGAAATAAGCTTTTGTGACGATACTCGATTAATCCTCCTCCTCCTCCTAGAAGACAATGTTTTTTTTATTGATTGTGAGTCAGTTTCTTTTTGGCAGTCTGACGGACAACATCGAAAAAAAAATGTATCATACATGTTCACTATGTTTATATACATTGGGCAGCTGGTCATCATGTGAAAACTGTACTGCAGATGATGACTATAATGAAAAGTGTAGATTATGCAATACGTGTAAATTACATAAAGGATATGCTGTACAAATTAAGGACTGTAATACCTGTCTTGAAGAGAATTGTGACTCTCATCATAATGGATATCTATGCTCCAATTGCAAATTTGATAAGTGTGACCAATGGGAAAATACTTACCCTGGCATGATTGGAAAAAACCCTAAACGTGACTTCAGTTTATTTCTAAGGGATTGGTATCGTAGTGGATTTGAAAATATTTGGAGCACGTTTTAATTGTAAAAACATGAAGAGAGTATGGTTTTTGTGTCATCATTGTGAAGACAATGGTAGTAATGACTATAAGCCTTCTGATTTTTATTTATATGTTACAGAAAGTGATTCTTCATATGAGAATATTGTGTGCGACATTACTTCAAATAGTCAGATAGAAACATGTGAATTTTAGAAAATGAATCATAATAGTATCGACTTCACAAGGATAATTAACAAAAATGTCGCTACATTGTACTGTGGAAAATGTGACCCTGACTTTACACGCCAGGATCAGTACAAGTTGAATCCCAATGATCTGCCACCACTAATCGTTGTCGATGACGACTACGATGACAATCTAAATGACAATGAAGAAGAAATCTAAACAATGAAGACAAAAGATTTTTTTTATAGTGCATATATATATATTTATATTTTATTAATAAACAAATTCACATACATTTTTAAAACACTTTATTCTTAGGGAACTGAAATCAATATTATACAGATCTGAGAGGATATTTTCTACTAGAAAGTCTTTCAAACGAGAACTGTGTACATAAATGTTGAGAAATTCACTGAAAGTATAATCACGACATCGAAAAACGAAATATAGTAATGTATGAAAACCACAGCCTTTGGTTGATAAATCTTGTACTCACATCTGATTTTGAATAATTGTTTTCCCACTTCCTTCAAGGTATTTTTGATATGCGGTGTGTAGAATGCATATGGTATCCCAAGAGGATCAAAAAATTCTATATTCTTCGCTGTTTGAAAGATGCACAGCCAATGACCCGTCTGCACAGTCGATGAACTACTATTAACAATGATAATGGTTTTGACAGCAGTATGAATATTGTCAAGGAAATCTGAGGGTATACAATAGGATTTGTATTTGGACATAAAAGCATCTATGTTAAATACATCGATTATTTGATTGGCGTTCATGGTGCCAAGTCTAATAGAACACTACTGTCAGGGGTAATTTCCCGACAGGTTACAAATTGATTGAGTAAGATTAATGTTACACTCTCTGTCAATGGTTTGTCAAAGGTACACTCTAAACATACAGTACCCGATCGGATAATACTCACATCTTTAGTACCAGACAAGTCCAAATCAATGATACCATGACTTTTTGTGAACATTGCATCGGTTCTACCATTTTCATGTAATTGCGAATCTCGATCTAGGATTGCATTGTCAATTCATATAAGGTCCTATAGGATTTATCAAAGGAAAAATTGTAGAGTGGAATTCCATTTACTTTACATACAAGAGAGAAAAGTCCTAACAATTGAAATTCATATGGCGAACTCGTCCACGATCCTATGGCACTGGCACTTTTTACAAAAGCCAAGGCAAGTTTCAAAGGAATTTCACCATTGATAAATAAAGAATCGGTGTAGGTACTTGATCCAGTAGCAATATGACGTTGATTGGCGAATGTGGGAGGAACGAGCAGTTTGTTATTATTTCCAGAGGCTCTTAGTTTTTCAATGGCCAAAGCAACAGAACTCAAAACCTGTTGTTTTCACACATGAAGTATTGCCGAGGTGAGGTTGACTTTAGCATCAGGTGCTGCATCAAGTGTTTTTCTAAATATGAAATTGGACGGTGAGAATTGTAACTTTAGATCAATTTTAACATTGTCGGGCATCCATTTATATATATTAAATATTTGATGATTGAGTCTACCAACTAAATGATACTCCTTGCTCTCTGCTCAAGTTAGTTCAATATCAGTACCAACATTTGATCTTTAGTCATAGCCCACTGGCAGACCTTTCAATTTCTTATAGGACATTGGAGTCATCAACATAAATTGTATGTAACTTGCATAGTTGAATAGGTTATTGCTAGTGGTCACCAATGTTCCATTTATGTAGACACATATTTGGTTATATAAATCGTATAGTATACCATTTTCATGGGATAATCCATGGACGTTGGAGGGAGATAAATTGTCAGACTTTTTGCTCACCACAACTTTTAAATCAATATATGTGGATGATCAGTCTATGAAGTAGTCTTCATTGGAATAAATTTGAAAATGTATGTTTTCAGAGAGGGGTTGCTGTTGATAGAATATACATAGTACCCATGTTTCACACTGACATTCACATTTTCTGCATTGAAAAGATTTAGAGATATGGTGCCAGTCAGATGAAATTCTTTGTGGGGTAGATTTGGCATTTCAGTCAATGAAAAGAAATCTCTTTTCGATCTAACAATTTTTCTTCTTGGTTTCTTTTTCTTATTCTTACTTTTCTTTGACAAGAGTGATGTCTTTCGCTTCTGACCTGATTAGAAACTGATGAGTGATGAGATGTTTCTCCTCCTTTTAAAATCTTTTTCACTTTGTCCTGATTTCAATCGTTCACCAAGGGATCATGCGCTGGACCTGAGATTTTGTGAAACACTTTCTTTAAAATCTTTACCAGGCCCCCAACCGTGTAGCGCAGAGGATGCAAAATCTGCGGCAACCGGCGCAATATATTTCTTAGCGAGCGGTATTGCAGAGCGAAACAGCTTAGCAAACCAACTGCCAAGACCCTAGCCCAACATTGACGAACGGCCTTTATAAAATCCAATTTCATGACCCAATTGTCTTAGTTGGAGAGCGGTAACATAGCAATCAATTTCAGGACATACAAATATATTTTTTCTATTAGCCATTTTTTTGTTGCTGAATGGGTTGAAAATGACATGTAATCACGGCCAAACCTTTTGTTATTGCTAGAGGATCACCTAATTCACTTCTTAATGTTAACAGCCTGAGTTCCAGATACGAATTGTTTACAAAAACATACTGAAGATGCCTTATATTATAGAAATGAACATGTTCATGGGTGGTTTTTCGTTCAAGAACACGTAGGAGGGGAACATTTTAATTACCAACTCTCGATGTTTCAACAAAGGACGCATACAGAAATATAGAAGAGTCCAAGGCGAAACCGGGAGGATAATCTGCAAAAATAGCATGATTCATCCCACTGACAGTTCCAGCGTTTTTAAGACTGATCATATTCTGTTTAAAGCCAAGAACATCTCTAAGATTATCATTGAGATGAATCATTTCATTGTCAACGGGTGAGCTAATGAAAATCCTATTATGTTCTATTGAATAATTAAATTGGAATGTACC
The DNA here is from genome assembly GCF_049724085.1 of Artemia sp. Qi Xiang Cuo. Classification (NCBI taxonomy): domain Eukaryota; kingdom Metazoa; phylum Arthropoda; class Branchiopoda; order Anostraca; family Artemiidae; genus Artemia; species Artemia sp. Qi Xiang Cuo. Next base: position 31,954,463 of record NC_142811.1, read on the forward strand.
ATTCTAATAAACAGAGATTTTCCTATTGGTTGTGCGACACAAATCGTTCATACTACCAAATTCTTTGTATTTCAGTGTGACATAGGGATATTCACTAGATTTAAGTGCTTCAATCCATTCATACTCGACAATAAGCGACCAATCGAATGGTATAAATTTAATCTTATAAACGCGATCTTTTCTCATGATATAATATGTATTTTTGATAATACAATCGAAAAGAGCAACTTCATACTTTCCATCGTCGAATTTGATGGCGGGGGAGAGTTTTGTCCAAAAATCACATGTTTTATTCGAATCATTGGAGAGAGGGTCGGAGACGTTGAACATAAACATTACATAAAAATCATTGGCATGATTGCAACGAACAAACTTTTTTACTGTTCACCCGCAGATATACAGTAATTTCATTTTGAAAAATATCGGTGACTACACGTAAATCCTCGGGTGTGTTCTGATTCAGTTGCAATATAATATAGCCGTAGGGTTTGTTGGTAGCCTGATTGTAGGCCGAGAGTAAAAATTTCGGTTCATCCGGATACACTTGTCTGTTTAACGTTATGAGGGAACTGGAATCACAAAGAACCATGTAGATGATATAGTAGGTGCAATTCAAAGTAACTGTTCTCATACACTTGCTCTGCTGAAAGAGATTGTGTAGAACTAGGGTTACGGAGATCCGTTGACGATGAGATCGGACAGTGAACAATTGTATCATCTCTTGAGATTCAGCCAGATCATCAATGATCAACCAAGAGTTTGATTCAATACTGTGGAAAATGTCAAGTCCATGTATGAATTTCGTGTCTGGGAAATAGCTTTTATTCTATCATTGGATTATTGCCAAACACTGTAGCAATTTTTTTTGGATTTTTTAAAATCATTTTATGACGATTTTGAATTTTTTTTTTAAGTGTCGTTTTGCCAGACATTGACGATCCACAAATAAACGACCTAAAAGGAGTTCTAAATTGATACATAGTCCCCCTTGCATCGATGTCAAAATATAACTGACTTTAGATTGCATAGGTCCCTTCAATAAATAATAATAATAGTAATTTCCCTAATCAGATCCGAGAACAAAAAGAAAATAAAAACATTTTTTTAGAATAATACATGTTTTTTATTTACGAATAAAAACGTCACCACAAAAAATACTTCATGTTTATTAACATACACACGTAAAAACAAAAAGGCACTATCACATAATAAATTCAAAGCAATAATATATAATTTTTTATTTATTCAATAAAAAGACACTAAAAAACACTTATCACAATTAGAAAGGGCCCCCCGGAATGACGCGGCGGCCGCTGGTGGCGGCCAGCTGAATGCCGCCCCCCTCGGGCTGGGCGCGGGGTCCAAAAATTTTTATTTTTAATATTTTTTTTATTTACAAAAAAAAGAAAAAAAATTCACAGATGATGACTCTACCTTGCTATAAAATAAAAATAACCACTGCTAATTTGGAAAAAAACACCGCTGAGTTGGGAAAAAAATCTATATGAAAGGATCCCACCTCCCAACCATTTACTATTAAATTTTTTCCCGACCAAGCCGACGTCCATAATCTTGACATACAGTTCGGTCAGAAGCTAGATAATGTTCGTGGGGTATCACCGTCACACCATTCGCAGACACATAGGCTTTATCCGACACGAGACACATGACTTTTTTTATCAACTAAAACTGTGTGGTTTTTAAATTTTAAAGAGCGAATCACCATGACTTTCGCTCTTGGAAAGATACTACTTTCCACACAGTTTCTATATACATTTATGTCGAAATTCTGATTCACGTAGTGTCTAGGCATCCCCTTGCAGACTTTTTTGATTATCTCATTATATGTTTGCACACAGTACACCTTCGGACCTGCAAGTACACCACTGGAAACCAAGTCGCTTTCGGTCTCTGATTTTAACATTAATATCTGATTTGGGGCCTGGCGCTTCACTAGCTCCGGGTAAAAGGACTCGTCCCAATTGGTAAAGTCAATTCGAGAGCTAATATGCGCGCCTTTTTCCAAATCTTCCAATAAATTCGCGGTTCTAACTTTAAGCAAAAGTGAATCGGTATTCCCATAATATACTTGAACATCTCCCTCCCCCGGCCATTGGCGACTAAACACATCTTAAAAGGATGACAATATGAGTTTTCTTTTTGAAATTTCTGTTATTACGCTGCCACCTGCACTATTTTTACTTAAAATTACGTTTCTTTTTTTTCTATTCATAAGGACCATATTGGAGTCTATGATTGTGAATGATGTGAAGTTTGGATCGGCAACGATTCGAGCACATTCTTTTGGGTCAGTCACAACGTCACAACGACTTCGATTACGTACACCCTCACACATTTTACTGAAGGCTGAGTTCAAAATGAGTTTAAAGATTTTCTTTTCAACCTTCGTTTTCGCTTCGGAACGTTTACCGACAAGTGTCAATAAACGTTTTCAAATAGGGTTTCTGGTCAAATTGGGGGGCTCTATGTATCCTTACGACGCTGAAACCGTTAGCTACCATCCACCGCAAAGGAACGTGATGTACAACGATATTCTCTTTCGGATGAATGTCCGCGATAAGTGTTTGTTTTGAAGGTGTCCAGCGCACACTCCCATCCTCTACCTTAGAAATATTGTATGAACTCAAAGAGTCCCTAGTCACCGCTCTGTTTATGTACGGGAAAACTAAATTCTTCACCGAGTCATGATGCTCCACCGATATTTCACCATCGATTTCAAAAAACCATCCTTGCGATCCATTCTCCTCAAAATTGGCAATTTTCGGGAAATCTGAAGCACGAGGATCCTTAATCCATTTATAATTTCCACACGGCAAAGAGTAGTGAGACATTGCCGATGGATAAAGATGTACCGGGAGTAAAACACGATGTATTTGAAATACCAAAATAAAGTTCCTTCTTTAATTCGGACTCCTATAATTAAGCTAAATCTAGTTTCAAAAATGAAAAAGTCCTGAATCAACAAAGAAAAGAAACTGCAGTCTTTGGATTTCGCTAAGACAGTGAGCAATAAGAAAAGTGCTACGCACAATATTTTTAAGGAAGTTTAAACGATAAGAACCGTGTGAACGCCTAAATCATCAAAAATATTTAAGACGTATTATTGGACGAGGGTTCACGTCCTTGGGCCACGTAAGCCAATGGCAGGCAGTCCCTATAGCGCAGGACGAAAGAACTGCGTTTGGGAGTGGGGTAAATGTGCCTTTTTAATTTTAATCTCTATCCAGATTTGAAGCGATTAGTACCTTAGAACTAGAGAGATTCAGACGAATTTATTGTATTTTGGTCACCGTTATTGTCATAGAAGTGACTTGTTCCTGTGCGACTAAGCATGTAAGTTCAATAAATCTAGTGTCTTTCTTATCTCTGTTTATTCCTTTTTATATGTCTGTATTTAGCCTATATAGCTAATTAGTTTGCCATATCATGTGCCAAGAATTACTTTAATCGCTACACCTGTCACGACCCGTAAACTGTATGATCACTGAGATATAGGTATTACGTAAATAATTCGAATCTCAAATTTAAATTTTTTGAAGACGCAAACATAAATATGACCGAGATAGTTATAGAGCCACTAGGTTACTAGAGTGACCACTTTATATCTCATTGGAGATAATAGCATCCCCCAAAAATAGGTTCGTTGAAATTTTCAATAAATATAAACACAAAAAAAAACATGGACGATCTAAATGAATTATTAATAGTGCAAAAGTTAGACGCAAAAAATATAGAGATTGCAAAATCTATCCCGGAATACAATGGTCAGTCAGATATTGACGAATTTAATATCCAATTGACCCAGTTTGTACAATTAACAAAAACAGACGTTGGAGCGTTAAAAGACATGCTCCTACTACGAGTAAGAGGCCAGGCCCTAACCTTTCTAGAACAGGTCGAGCATACAATAGGAAATAACGCCAACTTGCCAATAAATACGGTTGATGACTTATTAAAAGCATTCAAAGAGAGATTTATAGATACCAGTTCAATAAATAAATTAAAACATAGAGAAGTGAACTTTGATTTTTCACAAAATATAAGGGAATATCTGGATAATATACATATTTCTGTAGAAGCAAAATACGGAAGTGGTTCTGGGCAACTGTATGAAAAAGTCATACTAAATACCTTCTTGCAAGGGCTACCCCCAAAACTATATAGAGTAATAATATCCAAGAATATTCAGACGTTGGATCTTGCAGTCCAAGAGGTAGAGCGACTAATTGAAGTTGATAAAATGGTTGCTAATCATAGTAATACAAAAATAAACAACCTAGGCGACTCAAACGCGAACCTAATCTTCAAGGGCGATCAGACATCCCCCAATTTCTTTTCAAGGGATAACTCCCCAGTAGCACAGAGAAACGAAACGCAAGAACCCGCTAGGCAGAAAACAGTACGTTTTTAGCCCATTAACCCTACAATAATAAGGTGCTATAACTGCAATCGTGTCGGCCACATAGCAAGAGAGTGCCACTACGTCACCAATGCCAGACCAAGAAATGCTGTCAGTAATACGCAAAATTACGGTAACCATTTGTTCAGAAGAACAAATTTTAGCACCGGTCGTGCAATAGGCTATAGCCAGGGGGGAATGCGCCAATCAGTACCTTATAATGCGTACCAACCAAATTTGTATAGCCCTTTCCCCAACAGGCAAATTAGTTACCGGTTTGAAAACCCAGATACTCGCCAAGGCCAATATAATGCGAGAATGCAATATAAAAATAATGAAAATTTGCCGATGAGAAATGAAAATTTTACAAGCCAACAACACTGGCAAACAGCGCCAGAAAATGGTACTGACGCGAGACATCCAAATCAAAAGCCTACGGTAAGGCAAAGAAGGGCAGATATAAGTATTTTAAGCGTGCTTAAAGAACCTAGTACGTCTGAATATGAATCACAGGCACCAAGACATGAAATATATTCTCAGAGGAACGCTTCAGGCCCCCCAGTAACATGAATTGGACCCAGAGGGTGCCAAGAATATTTAATAGGTCCAGAACAATACTAGTGCCTTCTTGTAGTTATATTATTAACAAGTTACCTATATTTAATGATTTCTGTGTAGAAAACGTTTACTTTACGGCCTTAGTTGACAGTGGTGCTACCGTAAATATCATAAGCTCGCGTGTATTTAATTTATTGAACTTGCACATTATGTGACAGAAGAACACAAATAATACCAATTTAACAAGTATTACAGGTCGTAAATCCATTACAAATGGGTCAACTTGTCTAGACGTGACAAGACACCCTATAACCTTCTCGACAAACTTTATTATATGTGATTATCTCCCATATCAAGCTATTATAGGGGCAAATTTTCTAAGGTCTAATGAAATACTATTAGACATAGCCAACGAGAAGTTTGTATACCCAGCTAAGGGGGGGGAAAAAATTTCTACCTTAAGAAATCGTAACAGAGGCTACGAAGATAACATAACAGTAAACAAAATTTCTAGTGGTATAATGTCGAATTATTTCGAACCCCATGTCTCGCAAAGCCAGGGCATAATTTGAAATTTGTTCAATTATCCCGAAAGATATCGCATAAATAAAGTAAATTTAAATAATAACAGTATTGAAGATGCAAAAATAAAAATAGGAAATATGCAACAGTACAGGTCAAACGAAATAAAGAAAATACTGGAATTGTGGAAAAACAAAATAACACCCAATGTGACGCCTGAAGATACCACAATGGCGAAGCATCACGCCACTATGAATTTAATAAACAAGGAAAATAAAGAAAAATATTACGGATTTGCGACAAAGGAAACAAAAGTCCCTCCCAAAACGATGCAAAAAGTCCAAATATCACAAATGATCGAGCCAATAATTAGCAAATCAGAAATATGGTTTGCGACACCGTCTGAAATACCTGAAAATCTGTTATGCGAGGAACAGATTATATCCTATGACAAAGGGGAAGGTTTTATTTGGGTAACCAATAACCATGAAAATGATACAATTACAATTAAAAAGGGGACGTGCTTAGTCCAAATCGAGGTTTTAACGGAAAATTATTTAAATAAATAGGAAAATTCTAAAGGAAACCTAGTTAACGGCATTAAAACTTCAAATAACGAATATCCTTTGACTAAATCGCAATTTTTAAACAAATTTAAAATGTATAATATTACGTATATGGAACTTAATAAAAATTTATGCTATTAATTATGTAATTTTAAGTATTTATTTTCTGAATCTTAAATTTACATGGGGATTATTCAATTTTATCGTAATTAAATTTTAACGACTGGTAATCCCGTAGCAAAACAGCCATATCGTGTGCCATATAAGCACAAAGAGTGGTTAAAAAATAAAATCCATGAATTAGAAAGAAACGAAATCATACGCCCAAGTATAAGTCCGTATAGTGCACCAGTGATCTTGGTGCCAAAAAAGAATGGAGATCTTAGACTCGTATTAGATTATAGGGCTCTCAACAAACAAGTAGTTAGCGATAAATTTCCTCTACAAAGAATAGACAAAATTCTTGACTCAATTTCAATCAGAAACAAAATTTTTAATTCTTTGTATCGTACCCAAGGCTACCACCAAGTGAAAAAAGCCGAAAAGGATGTCCATAAAACTGCATTTTCAGCATCCGAATATGGTTCTTATGAATACTTGAGAGTACCATTTGGGCTTAAAACAAGTTCAAGCACACTATGTAGACCCCTACTGCACCTGTTAAGAGGATTGAAGAATATAATTCATTTTGTTGATGATATTGTATGCGTGGGAGAAGACACTGAGCAACACTTAGCAACATTAGCTAAGGTGTTCGAGAAATTCAGGCAAGGCACTTTAAAATGCCGGCCTGAGAAAGTAAATTTATTTCAATCCAAAATTAAATTTTTAGGACTAGTAGTGACCCAGGGAGAGATATCCCCAAACCCTGATAAAATAAGATGTGTTGAAAACCTCAAGCCCTCCAGAACTATGAAAGAATTAAGGGGAATTTTAGGTCTTACTGGCAACTTTAGAAAATTCGTACGCAATAATACTCAAATTGCGAAAACCCTCACGAACTTAACTAGGGGGAATTCCCATAAGATTACCTGGTCCCAGAAAGCTCAAACGTCCCTACACCGTCTTAAAAAGGCACTCACTTCAGAACCAATTTTATCACTCCCTGATTTCGAAAATGGAAAATTCATCGTTACCACTGATGCTAGCTCGAAGGGCATAGGCGCTATCCTTTCGAAAACAATCCCAGTAGAAAACCCTCACCCTCTACAGGGAACACCTCAACACATAGAAAAAGTTATATGCTATTCGAGTAAAACTTTATCAAAAGGCGAAAGCAGTTATTCCGCCACAAAATTAGAATTGTTATCTATTATTTACCACTTGGACAAATTTAGGCCTTGTGTAATTGGTAGAAAATTCATATTACGATCAGACCATAAAAGCTCGCAGTACCTGTGCACATTTAAAAACCCAACGGGCATTCTATATAGATGGATTATGAAAGTCCAAGACCTAGATTATGAATTTGAACATTTAAAGGGAAAACAAAACGCAGCTTGCGACTTTTTGAGTAGATATCCAGAAAATGATCCGTCGGAAACTGAAGAAAATGAAGTTAATGCTATTAATGCTAAAAGCAAACATGGATATAAGAAAAACAAAGTCAAAGACGCAGTAAAAGAAAATAAGATTAACTATTGTCCCTTGTCTTTGGAAAATATAAAAAGAAAGCAAAAAAAGGACGAAATGTGTGTAGCACTAATTGATTATTTCGTGAATGATGAGGCGTTACCGGATAAATTCAAAACTATTAGAAAAGAGATAGATAATTTTTACTACGACCTTGATGAAGAAATACTGTGTAGGATTGTGACTGCTGAGACAAATAGAAACCAAACCTCGATAATACCTTTATTACCACAAAACTTGATAGGGCCTGCATTTGAATATTTTCATTCAGACACAGGTGGACATTTAGGAATTATGAAAACGTTCCATAAGTTAAAACAATACTTTTACGTACAATCGGCACTGACAAAACTTAAAGAATTTTTAAGTACATGCGAAGAATGTAATTTGAGAAAAACCCCCCCAGCTTATCCAAATCCCCCAATGGGAAGGGTCCCAGTCGTAAAGTACCCCTTCGATATCATCTCATTTGACCTGTACGGGACAAATGGAGGCTTACCTGTTTCTAGCAGAGGCCATACGTGTATTCTTTCGGTTGTAGATCATTTTTCCGGAGTTACGTTTGCAAAAGCATTAAAAAATCAAGGCGCTTATGCCACAAGTAAGGCATTAGCAAAATTATTTTTACAATTTTGCATTCCTAATAAAATTTTTAGTGACATCGTGAGAAACTTTGTCGCAAAAGTAAAAAAATATTTAGTGAGTTTTCTTAATATAGAGAAAATCGTGACAGCGCCGTACGATCGACAAGCTAATGGCAAAATAGAAAACAGACATAAAATATTTTCGAACGTTCTAAGTATTTATACGAAAGACAATAGGAGCGACTGGGATAAATTCTTACCTTATTTTACCAACGTAATCAACACTGCTTATTCCGAAACACCCAAAGACAATCAATTCTATTTACTTTTTGGTCGAGATTTTATAATCCCTTATGATTATATTTTTTAATATTGGAATTATTATAATGACTCAGAATATTATAAATAAGAATTCATTAATAGGATGAGGAAAACTTATAAAATAGTTAGGCAAGAGTTGGAAAAATGTAAAATAAACCAAGAGCTAAGAAACCAACCCAAAGTTAAGGGGAATATAGATTTCAAAGTAGGAGACTTCGTTTACCTAAGGACCGAGGCGAAAACGGAAGGAAAAAAACTTTCCAACAAATATTCTGGGCCGTACAGAATAGTCAAAAAGTACGATAATGAATATACCTTTAAAATGGAGAACCCCGATAGTGGAAAAACTTACAAGGCGCATGTTAGCCGAATAAAAAGAGCAAAATTTCCAGAGAGATGGGTATCCCATCCCTCTTCTACTGATTCGTCAGATTCGGAAAATGAGACCCCTAGGTCAAGACTGGCAGATCTAACACCCATTAATTTTAATCAAGATTATTTTGAAAACGACAGTGATGGACACAACTTTGAAGAATTTTTAGCAATGGAAAATCTAGTTGTCCATCAGAAGAAATTATTAATACCAGGATTTTTTCCTGAAATAAAAACGCCAAAAAGTCCAAAAAGTTATTCATCGGCGAGCGCGGGAGATTTAGACTATACAAGATCTCAAAACCCACGCTTTGTCCCCAAGATGCTTTCGTCCCCCGGTCCCCCCCAAAGAGTTAAAGACAAGATGTTTTCCCCCACACCAACCATAGAAAGTCATCTGTCTTAACAAGACGAGGTAGAAATAGATGTAGAACCACCCGGGATTACTGTAGAGAAAATTCCTCCCAAAGATTTAACTAAAACAAACCTGCGAGAAGCTATGGATTTAATAAATTTTCTCATAAAAACGAGTCAAAGTACATTGCCCGGTAATAAAACTCCAAAGGATGACCAGCAAGGTCGATATCATGATATAACTGTGTCTAAGGTAAAACCTAAACACGACTGGACGTGGACTTCACGGAGGGAATCCCTATTGCAAAGAATGCCCCATCCCCCTGAAGACATGGCCTTCAAAAAGTGGAGGAACCCCGCAAAAACTATTGATTCCTCCCAAAGCTCTCAAGAATCTTTAAAATCCCCCGAGTTGAGAACTCAAGGCGAGAGCTTAGAGAATAAACCTTTTACTTCCAGAGGAGCAGAAATATACAACGGACTGGCAGGTGGTACCACAAAAAGTGCCACCTCTAAAAGTTCCAATCCAGATTCGTCGGCAACCAGTTCTGAAGAGTCTGAAGTCGAATCAGACCAAATAGTAGCTAAGGAAATAGGGAAATCAAGGCCGACCTCAGCAGCCGAACACGTTAAAAAAACTAAATTACAAGGCAAATTTTTTTTTAAAAAAAAATAAAAAAAATTTGAAATTATTTCGATACACAACCCGAAAAAGAAAAAAACGAAAGAACCCGCGGATAAAATCAAGACACAGTCAGGTAGAACGGTTAAAAAACCTGACAGATGGAAATATCCCTAATTAATGTAAAGACAAATTTTCAAAGATATGAATTTAACACCATAATAAATTCAAAAGTGTGCAAGTAAAGTAAAGTCAATATTAATTAAAAAAAAAAAAAATAAAATCATACGAGTAATGTCAACCCGTTGACGATCACAGAAAATCAACGGTAGGAAGCTAGTGGTCTACTGAAAACGACAGCTGGCATTGGACCACGTCTTGTCGGAAGCCCGGGTAGGAAGTCAAGGCCCATGATTGTTTTTTAATTTTTTTGTGTGTAAATGAACGTAGGAAGGGATATTTCTCAGTCCTTCAAGTGTAAGAAATTAGTATTTTTATGCCAATCAGGGCCAGTCAAAACAATACTTAAAGTGTTAATAGAAACTTCTGTGAGCTAGTTAAGTTTTCGCTTTTGAATCAGAATGCTTTGAAAGAGAAACAGTGAGTTTACTTTCTTATAGCTCCGAGAAAAAAAAAAGCGTTTTAATTTCATTATATTATATCTATGACGTATGCTGTCCGACAGCTCTGTGTTAAACATTACTTCCATATAGAAACAAAGGCATTTACGTCTTTAGCTCCTTGGCAAAAAAAAAAATTAATTTCATTAGTTTATATCTATGACGTATACAATAACAGAGAGATCACTGTTCTATAGTTCTGTGACAAAAATGTTCTTTAATTTCATTGGTTTATCTATGACATATCTTGTGCTCTAATTTCTGTGACATATTTTCGCAAGTCATTCACGTTATATATTACCTACGCTGACTCCGGTCTCCCTCGTTTTTTATATTAAAAATCCACCCATATCACAACCGATATGGATATTATCAAAAAAAAAAAAAACAAGAAATTATCAGTACAGAAGCGTCTATTTATACTAAAAATTTTATCTTATTGCCGATTATAATTATTTTATGCCTACATATTGCTCATTAATGTGTTTCTTACTCGAGTAATATATGTGATTTACTAATAGCCAACTATTGGGAACTATAACCAAACAACCTATTGGTACGTTTATATGTAGAATTTCACGGCAGAAGTGAAATTATATCTCAACAATAATATGTAAAATTTTAAAACCATTTAATCAGTTAAGATACATGGATTGAAACCCTGTGGATGTCCAATGGCGACTAAGTAAAACCCACAAGGAATTCCCTATTAATGTGAAGGTGTTTCTCGCTTAACGGATTCTAATAAGACTTTAATATAATATTTATTTATTTAGTTCTGAAGGATTTGCTCAAACAATAGCCTTCTAAAAAGATATCGATGTCAGTTCTTCATTATGCTTATATTCTTTGCCAAGCATTAACTGAAATCTACGGAGGCAAGCTTGGAAATCCTGCACCTAATGACCTGATTCGAAAAGCGAATATGAGGCACCAATGTGGACTTGCAATTACGGACAAATCCCGAGACTAAGAACCTCTGCATTTCAGCCGTTAAACCCGGAGCCACATGAGAACGTCTAAGCCAAGAAATAGGGAAGACATCAGAAAACTAGTGGGTAGAGAGGTCTCCACTCGTCCTTGTTATGTCTTGTTCCCCCATCGTAGTATCGTTTGCGTAAAACCGTGTGGTTATGACGCTGCAACGTGCGTTTCTTAAACAGCACGGACGTGCGTGAACAATTCAGTAATTAAAAATATCGTAAAATTATAACTCAAACTTAATAATGTTGTGTAAATTATTTGTTTTTAATATCGATATTTTCGTTATCAAAAAAAATTTGAAGACATTTCTGTTTTAGATTTTCATTGTGAGTACTAATATTAATGTATTTATTTAATTCTGTCTCATAGCTAAGAAATTATAACCCAATTAATTCGTGAATTATTGTATGTGTATTTACTTTAAAAAACATGTGATTCTGCCGCGCTGTTTTTATTACAGGAAAGTAAATGGACACTTTGGTCATTGAGTATTACAATAAGCTGCCCAGTACAGATACGACCCAGTAACATCTATTTTATCATATCTCAACCAACGAAGAGTACTCACCATGACTCCAGGCAACTTCATCCCAGCTTCGTCTACGAAAACAACAGTTACCTTCGATCGTCGTTTCTTCGACCGTGAACCATATTACATATCAGGTAACACTATATTTGAACCTCAGTATCAAGTGCTTTAACGAACTATATAATCACATAAATGCTGAGAACCCCATCAATCAGAACAAGATAAACGCTATTTAACGATATTCGAAGTTAAGAGATACTTAAAGACATTTGAAGATATTTGAAACTGAAGTTAGAGACAATTTGAAGTTTAATTCTGAGAACCCCATCGATCAGAACAAGATAGACGATATTTAACGATATTTGAAGTTGAAAAATACTTAAAGACATTTGAAGATATTTGAAGACGAAATTAAAGACAATTTGAAGTTTAATTCTGAGAACTCCATCGATCAGCACACGATAAACGATATTTGAAGTTAAATGACACTTAAAGACATTTGAAGATATTTGAAGCAGAAGTTAAAGACAATTTGAAGTTTAACTCTGAGAACCCCACCGAGCAGTACAAGATAAACGATATTCAACGATATTTGAAGATAGATGATATTTGAAGATGTTCGAAGTTGAATTTAAATACAATATATTGAGAGAGTTACTATAATATGACGACACCCCGTTTCAAATGGCACAAATGAACAATTTTACGCGAGAATACATTCTCTATGTGCCCCAAAATCCTAAAAATGATATGCTGAGAAGAAAAAACACCAACACCTATAGTGGGAAGAATCATTTCTCAGTTGACTATTAGAACGATATTTAACGGTCATTTCCCAGTTGACTATTAGGGAAAACTTACCGTGTAAAGACAACTAGACTCAAACCGTTCCATGAAGAAACCATAACGTAAGTGCTTCGAAATTTTTGCCAGGACAATAGGAGTGAAGGACAGTAATTTACAACAGAAGGGTGTAGTACACTAAGGACCCGAAAGGTGATGAATAGATGTGAAGCTAAATGTGTTACTTCCTAATAGCTTTGACAATTCAAAAATCTCAATAGTGAAGGTGTTTTAATGTCATCTGTGAATATGTTGAACCAAATATTGTATTTTATAAATCATTCATGTATGTACCAAAAGTATAATTAGGTGTATTATTATCATGTCGTTCATTCAATGTAGCTTAGATATAATGTAGCATGCCATAAATACAGCAAAATCAAAAAAAAAAAATCTTTAGTATAGTAGATAACCTAGAACCATGAATAATCTTAACAAGATGAATTTTAGATAGGGATGTAGAATAAAATAAGAAAACTAATAGAGAAAATTTTTAGCACTCCTGATTAAGTCATAACATATATATAAAATAATTATGTAAAAAAAAAAAAAAAAAAAAAAATATTTAAAAAATGGCGAAAATTTAAAAAAAATCCCAAAGGCTAGCAGTTACTAATGACGGGACGTCATTAATTGATGGGAAGGGTGATAAGTACCGGGAGTAAAACACGATGTATTTGAAATACCAAAATAAAGTTCCTTCTTTAATTCGGACTCCTATAATTAAGCCAAATCTAGTTTCAAAAATGAAAAAGTCCTTAGTCAACAAAGAAAAGAAACTGCAGTCTTTGGATTTCGCTAAGACAGTGAGCAATAAGAAAAGTGCTACGCACAATATTTTTAAGGAAGTTTAAACCATAAGAACCGTGTGAACGCCTAAATCATCGAAAATATTTAAGACGTATTATTGGACGAGGGGTCGCGTCCTTGGGGCACGTAAGCCAATGGCAGACAGTCCCTAGAGCGCAGGACGAAAGAACTGCGTTTGGGAGTGGGGTAAATGTGCCTTTTTAATTTTTAATCTCTATCCAGATTTGAAGCGATTAGTACCTTAGAACTAGAGAGGTTCAGACGAATTTATTGTATTTTGGTCAACGTTGTTGTCATAGAAGTGACTTGTTCCTGTGCGACCAAGCATGTAAGTTCAATAAATCTATTGTCTTTTTATCTCTGTTTATTCCATTTTATATGTCTGTATTTAGCCTATATAGCTAATTAGTTTGCCATATCGTGTGCCAAGAAAAACTTCAATGGTACAAAGAGAGTTCATATCTAAGATAACTGTATCCAACTTTACACCGGTGTCTTAACCAGTCGGATCAGTTTCAAGGATACGATTTCCACGAAAAAAATACCCTCCCCTCATTGATCTATTTACAATTAGATGCTTATCCACGTCCGTGATCCAAGCAAAATTTCCCATAGATTTTATCCGTGTTCTTACACACAATATCCAGCAACGTCAATACATCACTTGCCAGGTACAGTCTACAATAATCTCACCCATTTTTACACATTCCCTTAGCCCCAACCCTCTTTGTAAATTCATAGTTGACAGTGGTGCATTAACGATCGTAAAGTGAATCGTAGAATAAGGCGATGGACGGCAAATGTTCCTCAGAAAGCCTCGCTGTGGGACTGTAGTACTCATACGGGTATATGCCCTTACACGTTAATAAATTATACATGTCACCGTCTAGAGAGTGCTGTTTACGGAGGTGTTGCTGAACGAGGGGGAAACTGTTAAAATCGTAACATTTCTGTACTTGAACGAGTTGTCTTAGGGATTTGGGGAAGAAACTAAAGGAGGCTAAAAACGGATCTTGTTCAAGCACATTTTATCATTATGTATTGTTTGCCATTTGGATTCTAAGAGCAGCAGCTTTTCAGACGATTTAGGTATGATATTATATGAAAAAAACCATATACCCATGCGCCGACTACAACTTCCCTTCGTTACAATTGTGCCAACGCCGGTAAAATAAATTTACGATCATAGCTGGAATTGGGTATATAAACAGATAGCAAATACTGTTGGCTAATGTTTAAATTACACGATTGATGGGCCACTCCGAGAAAATTACTGAATCCCAATACAATCGGGTTGCCTAAAAGATCGTGGTCAGGGACCACCCCTTTACCCCCTTTCTTCGTACCCTTCTTCCTCTTTCCATATTTTCCATTATCCTTAACAAATTCCCCCTCACAAATCCAACATATTTTTTCGGTTTCAATAGCTAAATCATCCTCTGATGATAGAGTCGTTGAACAGGACGTATTTCGCATTTTTGATATCGATTTATTTGCTGTTTTAATGAGTGCTGTCATGGCTGAGAGCATGCAATCCTCACCACCCAACCTCTCAACTACCTCTGCCAATTGCATGGAATTACACGAGTCTCTTTTTGCGTGAGCATAAAAGACTGCAATTATCTCATGTTTTTTAACAAGATTTGAATCCAATGGATCATACACATCTATAAGGGCGGATTCGCAGTCTAAGACCACCTTGTCATTCTGTTGGAGTGAATTTTGAAAGTTCTTAAATCGTAAGATGGCCCGGTCACCACTAACCCTTGGTACAGATTGACATCCGTGAAGCTTGTAATGCTTTATATGATTATTTAACTTAATTTCTGACCAGAATCTAGAAAGACATGTCGGAAAATAGTAAAATGTCCCATTACGCCTCCTTTTAACCTCACTTAAAACAAGACTAATTATTGGTATTGGAAAAAAATATCCTATGGAATCGGGTTCACTGGCTCACAATGTTCACGGGTTCACAATGTTCCACTGATTCAATGGACGGAGCCCTAACTGGAAATATTACCCCATTTTGCGATCACCCTCATCAAATTCTGTTTCATATTGTAAAACCGTAACACCAATCTTTAAATGTGCATTAGCCCACTCAAAAATAGTTATCCCATTAAGTGTTACGGGATATTGATCACTTGCAGAAGTAAAATCTACCTTAGGAAAATTTTGGATCCTATTAACTGCATAATCGTCCAACAGTGTCTTACTAGATTCCTTTTGCAGAGGTTTGTGAGCTGCCGCAAAAAATGAATATTTGAAGCATTGAAGCCCTGTATCGAAATTGAAGCGTTGTACACCTTTAACACATTTAAATCTTCATTATATTTTCGGGGAAGCGAGGGGACCCCTCTTCCCCCTCCCACCTCTTAAAATAAAATTCTTTTTAAATTTACCCACATTAACATCCAAACTCCCAATAAATAAGACCACCGACCCACTACCCACCTCACTATAATTAACCAATTTCGTTACTGTATTATCAACCTATTCCATAAAAAATCCGTCAAAATTATTCAGGTCCAAAGGAAGTGGTAGCATTTCAGTACATAAATAACGCTCATACACCTCATCCGCCTTTTAATTTAAATAAATTATTTTTTGTGTGATGGCAGCCTTAACCCCATCCCTCCCACCTCCCTCTCGAATCAATCTTTCAAGAAGGGCTCGATTCTTGCATAAATAGGAGTGCACTATGTTTACCTGATCCGTTATAATACTACTTGATGTTAGCAAATTAAATGAATCCCCAAACTCAGCCCTATAAACATATACATTGTGCAAGGCCGAGTCAGTTAAATTAAAATCGGGCATGACAGTGGGCGTTACGGGGATTTTATGTCCTGCACCAATTTTTTCAATGATGGGGATGTTGCGTTGTGCGAAATTCCCCTGCTCACTCAACAAAAACCTCGAGTGTATCAGGACTGAGACGATCAGTCCATATATTCTTTAATACACCTTGAGATTCGAGGGTAGTTAGTTGAGTCATACCCCCTGTAGATTTACTAGTTTCATTAATGTAACTATCACCTATAGCTGGAAGAAGCATAGTACTACTCCCAGCACCAGACTAATCGTTTAACAACTTTTCAACCAAAGATTTGACCATGAATTGAATTAAAATCAACTTGTTGGAAGCGATGAAAAGCTTGAGAGTCATGGCACATTGGGGAAAAGCCAAGACAGATAGTCCAAGTGAGAGGCAAAACTGGCATAACTTTTTTAGAATTCTATAAAAATGACTCATTTCACCTGATAATAGATAGTCTATACCCAAACATGCCCATTTTTATCACTAACCAACCTTATATATAAGCAATGGGCAACTAATGAAAAGTATAACACTTTTCCCAGGGGCTTTGGGGGTTTTTTCATCACCGGAGGAATAGTTATTTGACTTTTCAACTACTTTTCACGAGATGACTATTCGAAAATTTTGGTAAATAAATAAATGATTATTTGATAATAAGGCATTTAAAATGAACCAACCAAAAGAGGATGTTGAACATTGACTTATGACATTATTCTCAGAATGTATTAAAAGAATACCTAATGAAATGGAGCAATACCAGATTTGTGAACAACTATAATAATTGAAAACTTATTTAACTTTAGACTTTCATAACTACCTCTTTATTAATGTTTTAAAACAATAGAATTTAGAAAAACGTGGGGTAATTTTTTGATCAATTCTGAGCTCCCAGTTTTATTAGTGAAACATTATATCAAATTAATCTGTAGCACCACATTAAGGAATATATGTCTCTAGAAAAATAACTATCGGGAAAAATATTATGCACAAGGAAAATATTTCGTATTGAAAGGATTAAATTATTTAATTCAAATAGTATGGGCTTGACCAACCGCTACCTTGTTTTGAACCAAACTTGGTTTTTAACTATTTTAAACAAAATAGTTATCCCAATGTTTTTATCTGATCCATTTTGGGGAAAGGGAATAAGAGCCTAAGAGGTGGAGGGGTCGTTGCCCTCTATTAACTTTTGACTCTTAATGGGAACTAGAACTGTCAATTTCAAAACAAATGAGCCTCTTCGAAAGTTTAGACGATTATCACTCTTAAAAATACTTTAAACATCCTCAGAGCATAAGACCACCCTCGCACCCAGGATACGGGTGTTGTGTCAAACCCAGGGATACATGATCTTCGGACTATTTTAAAAAAACGACTATCACCTAATTTCGATTAGATGCATTCGTGGAAAAGGGGGCATGTGGAAAATACTTGCCCCTCGATATTGCTTTCGGATCTTAAAAAGTACACTTCAACTTTCAATTTCCGGTTAAATGAGCCCCCTTCAAAGTTTACACAATTCAACAGGTAACTAATAAATTATAATTATGTATTGCAATTCTTAAATCAAGACGTGAAAAAATATTGAAGTTTTAATTTTATAAGCTAATGAAAGCACTGGTAAAAAAATCGAAAACAAATTAATTTAAAAAAAAACTTCGCATAAAAAAATTTTTTTCAAAGAAAAGTAAAGAGCCATATTAAACTCAAAATCAGCAGAAATTGAATCCTGTTATAGTTCAAACTTAAATCCACCAGAAATTGCTATTACTGAATAAATGAAACAGAAAATAAATAGAAATTAAAATTTAAAAAATAGCAAACAAAAAGATAAAAGACGCAAACACAGAGGAATAAAAAAAACTCTCAAATAGCTTAAATGTCTTATTATTTTCTTATTATTTTTGTTTCCAGAGGAACTTCTATTTGGAAGGGCGGTCACACAAACTTCGGAAGGGACTCATTCGATTTTAAATCAAAGGTTCTTTTACTTTTTAAGGAGTAGCCTAAAGAGTATTCAGAGGGCAATTACCCCCCGCCCCCGTTTTTTTCCAATCGAAATTTTGAGATAGCCATTTTGTTCAAAATGTTCCAAATTTAAAACCACTATGGCTTCAGGTTTGATGAAACCTCAGCTCTTAGGACAAGAATTATATGTTATGATAGTTGCCCATTGTTAGGATGTATGGATTTTATAAAAAAAAAACCTCCCCGAGCCATCAGGGCCAGGGCTATCAGTTATGTCATTTTTCCATTGTTAACGCTTAATGTTCTTTTGATACGGGTGGTCATATAAACGTTGGAGGGTGCTCAATCTTTGGGGAATTTGAAAGTTCTAGTGCTATTTTTGAGACTCAAAAATGATATGAGGGCTACTAGATCCCCTCACGCTGCCTCTTTTCCAAATACATCAAAACAGAATTTTGTTCAAATTTCGTTCAGTATGTTTGTTCAAAATTGTCCAAAGATCATAAACCGATGCCTCCGGGGTTGACACTACCCCCGAAAATCCTAGAGCAATTGCACGTGCACAGGATAAAATCAATGAGCACTGTAAACAGTACTGGGGATAGAATGCACCCCTGTCGAATGCCTGAGTTGACTCTGAATCACTCAGTCAAGTCCCCATCATCAGTTCAAACAGCACAGATTTGTTCATCATATAACGCTATTATAATTCCGACAATTTTATCAGAGAAGCCACAATAGCGCAATACTTTCCACAGTGAATCTCTATGGACTGAGTCGAAAGTCTTTAAGAAATTGATGAAAGCCATTATGATTTCAGTCTGCCATGTATTTGATACTTCAATAAGTATTCTAAGACTAAATATCAATTCAGCACATGATATAATTGGTTGTAAGCCATGCTGTTCATCTCTGAGTATGGCGTCAACTTTTGTCTGCATAAGATTCAAAAGTACTTGGCAGAGAACTTTGGTTCCTGCAGACTGTAGGGTGATACCTCGTAAATTTTTGCAATCAGCATTCTTACCCTTCTTAAATAGTTTCACTATAATGTCTTTCTTCCAATCTGTAGTATTATCCTCATTGTCCTATATTTGCATTAACATTTGGTGTAGCGGCTTAGCTAGCACTCCAGCGCCGTATTTTAATAATTCAGGATAAATACCATTGATGCCAGCTGCTTTTTGATTCTTCAGTCTACGTAGTATTGTCTTTACTTCATATAAACTAATTGGCTCTATACTTATGTCTAATTGGAACATGGATCAACCACCTGGGGATTCTGCAGGATCTACAGGAGGGCAAAGTTTATTTTTCTATGGAAATACTCTTTTCGTCTGTTATAAATTTATTCTCTGCGCGTTAACAGTCGTCCCGATTTACTCTCAATCACAGTAACTGGCGTTTTGAAATATTCTGTGATCTCTTTTGTTTTTCGGTAAACTGCCCTGCTATCACCTTTACTAGCAGCATCTTTGGCTTCGGCAGCTATGGCCTCGAGGAAGCAACGTATATCTGCTCTAGTTAACCTTTTTACTGCCTTGTGGGTTTCTTTGACTTATTCTTTAGATAGTCCTTATATTCAGAGGTGGCACCAAGGTCGCAGGAGTCTAAATGAATTTTCACCTCTTTCTTCGCCGACATGAGTTTCCAAGAAGAATCAATGATCCACTGTTGTATCCACTTATTGTTTCCTTGTTAGAAAAACCAAGAGTCTCTTCAGCTACACTTTGCACATTCTCCGCGATCTGGGTCCATGTTTTACCAACAGATACTGTCCTCTTCTCGTAAACAAGGTCGCTTCTGTCACTTCCTGATCAATAAGTAGTCAATTTGGCTTCTTGTCTCTCCATCAGGGGAAGCCCAAGTATACTTGTGGATATACGTGTTGTCCAATCACTTCAGGTGCATAACTATGGCTATTACCAACTTTGGCATTAAAATCACCACATATAAATAACATATCGTGCTCGGGTAGTGAATTAACTAGATCATTAAGTTCGTAATAGAAATAATCTTTCTTGGAATTGTCGGGTTCATTTGTCGGAGCATATGCAACAATGATTGTCAGCTCTGACTGTGAGCTTGCAAAACGGACATCGATCATTCTTTCATTTTTGGGAACGAACTCAAGCACAGACTTCTTTGCATTCCTGCTGACTGCAAGGGCAACGCCAGCTTAAAAGTTCTTTTCTGTGCCTATAAAGAAGAAAACTTCATAGTCATCAACTACAAAAGATCCAAAACCTGTCAATCTAGCTTCAGATAAAGCCGCTATGTCAAAATTAAATGTTTGAAGGGTTCTTATAACACATTCTATACGACCAGGTCGTGTATCAGGACTCACAGTGCAGACATTCTAAAACGCAAGACAAAAAGGCTGGTTCGTTCTGAAAAATCGTGTCCGGGGATGGTCGGAAGTTGTTTTGGATGAGATCAAATTTGGTCCGAGGCTTTTCGTTGTCGTTTCATGAATCAGTAACGTTTTACAGGGATAGGGGATTAACCTGTTGCCTAAAGCTCCTCTTTTCCGTGCTTGGGACAGACTGCTCACCAAAGATCCGAAAGGCAAGGATCCTCACAGGCAGAGTTAAAACCATGCCTAAATATAATAGTTGTCTTATTCCCAAGACAGGATAAAAATTATCAGATATTTGACAGTGCACTCTCATTGTTGTAATTGTATTGACTTTTGATTATTATAAAATCGAAATAGCCAGGGATGGCTCATGAAATTCTATTTGACTTGGCTTCTGCAAAATACGCGCGACATTATAGGTTATCTTTTTCTCTCTATTTTACGAAGATGATATTAACTAAGTGCGTCACTTATTATTTTCTTCCCCATTCTGTTAAAAAAAACAATCTTGGTATCAATGAACAAATGAAACTCAGAAAAAACTGAAACTGAAAATCTTTCAGTTCAGAAATCTCTATGACAGAGCGGCACACTGCCGAAACATCCGCGAGGATTACCGTTCTACTATTAAGCTGTTTGATATTATTTGGAAAAAATATACAATCATACATGATAAAGGATCATACATCGTTAAAGCTTGTCACCTGGACCATGTAAAATCTAATTTGTCATTACAGGTTTATCGTCAAAACCCTAATTTACATATGTGCAGACTTTTTGAAGAAGATCGAGTTTGATCCATCAAATAGATTATTCTTGCTTGAAACTTTCAGTGGTTTGGATGAGGTTCTTGATGCTGATGCTTAGTTACCTATTTTACAGGTTGTTGGTGAACTGCCTCCTAGGTTAC
The DNA here is from genome assembly GCF_049724085.1 of Artemia sp. Qi Xiang Cuo. Lineage (NCBI taxonomy): Eukaryota > Metazoa > Arthropoda > Branchiopoda > Anostraca > Artemiidae > Artemia > Artemia sp. Qi Xiang Cuo. The sequence goes on from NC_142811.1 coordinate 31,976,261, forward strand.
CAAAATTTGAACAATATAGGTCCCTAAAACAGGAATTTCTCACAAGATAAAATTCAATATACAGTAAGATGAAAAGTATTACTAAATACAGAAGCCCTCTGGCAAATGTTTTGTGCAAAATTTGGAAAAACCTAACCATTATTAGATGATGACGAATTTGAACTGAAGCTTGACCTTTGTTGTCAACTATCAAATTTTTCCATTACAGTTGAGGCAATTGAGGAAGATTTTTTTCCACCCTATAGGTTGCTCTGCTCTGCCAGGGCCTCCTAAAAGGTCGCCGTCAGGAAAAACCAAATTACAGTAGCTGTATTTTGATTCTGAAAGAAAAGATGAGATATAAGTTTGACTTTCGCTTCCGAAGGGAGGGTCTCATGGTGACAGCTGCACTCTTGGACTTTGAAACATTCAAGATATATCAAACTGATGAGCATCTGTACCTTCTTGATGGCTCACTGACAAGAAGGGAATTCTTTTTCAAAATGGTTGAGTCTCTACTGTAGGAGACTGACGTAAGGTACTTTATCACATCTCCTGTGAACTGCACTTTCCCAATCAACATTCCAGATCCTTCTACTTCAACTTGTGGTGAGCCTGCTAGTGTAGTAGGAATTCTTTTGTACAAAGAAAAATTGGCCCACGAAAAGGCTGAAGAGGAGGCTGTGATCGCTGGTGCTGTCAGTGGATCAGCTACCCCAATCAGTTGTGTGAGTTTCGTTTTCTCAAAAGAGCAACAACTCTAAATCCTTTCATGATCATACATCAAAGAAAAGTAGGCTGCAATTATGTGTTAGAGGGATGATGCAGAAAAGGATAAAAATGATAATATGATTAAGTTTTAGGTAGATTTATTTCGAAAATTGGCAGTCCATACCAGGAGATAAAAGGATTATGTCCTAGTTGATGCAATATTGCCTTCTGGGAAAGAAATTCTACTCAGCTGCCATGGATTGCAACTTTGGCAAGAAAAGTTATATCGTTGCCAGCAGCAGGTGCCGGAGCAGAAAGGGTTTCCAGTGGTGCAGGACTAATTATTACAGCTAAGCCTTGAATTTTGGCTCCAAATCGTGTAAACAAGTTTATTTTTATGCATAATAAGTACAAGCTTGTCAAAGCTTTAAAGGAAAGGGCTTGAGTTTAATTCTAGCTAAGTTTGTAGAATTTTTTATACTGGTTCCTTAAACCCCTGAGAATTGACCAAATAGAGAATTTAAAATTTATTTCAAATTAAAGTCTTCAAATCTAAAGCCATAATTAAAAATTCAGTTGCATGTAATGTTTTTCTTTAAAAGATGTTGCCTCTTTTTTAATGCACAAGCTTTTCTTTACAAGGTACTACCCCTTTGTCTTCTAACACTTTGTGGGAAAGAACTGTTCTTAAAGAATTACATGGTAAGTTTTCTGCCAATTAGCTATGTAAAAAAAAAATAAATCAAATATTAAATCCTATAGGCTAAATTAAAACTTTGGTTGTTTGATATGATTAATTAAAAAAAACTTTCCGAAAAATTAGTTTTTCAAGGAAAAGTAAAGGCCGTTTCGAACTTAAGCACAGCAGATACAAATACCTGTTAAAATCAAACAGTTCGTGCTAACGAACTGTAAGTAAGGAGTGACCCGGCTAAATAGTAATCGAAACTCTAAAAACGGTATTTTGATAATAATAGATACATAAAAAAAATCAAATTTTAATACTGATTTCAAATATATAAGTTTAGTATATATAAGTTTCATCAAGTTTAGTCCTACCCATCAGAAGTTACGCGCCTGAGAAAATTTGGCTGATTTTCGAAGAAAAGGGGGAAGACCCCGTAAAAACTATAGAACCTTAATGAAAATCACTCCATCAGATTCAACATATCAAAGAACCCTACTGTAGAGGTTTCAAGCTCCTATCTGCAAAAATGTAGAATTTTGTATGTTTTGCCAGAAGAAAGATCACGGATGCGTGTTTATTTTTTTTTTTTCCTGGGGGTGCTTGTATCGATCTAGGGGGCCTAGAATATCGTCGGAGGGCTCATTCGAACGGAAATTAAAAGTTATAATGCCCTTTTTAAGTGACCAAAAAAATGGAATGCAACTAGGCCCCCTCCCACCCTCATATTTTTCCAATGTCACCCGATCAAAATTTTGAGATAGCCATTTTGTTCAACATGGTTGAAAATATAATAACTATGTCTTTAGGATGACTTAATCCCCCAAAGTCCCCGGGGGAAGGGCTGAAAGTTATGAACTTTACCCAATGTTTACATATAGTAGTGGTTATTGGGAAGTATACGGACGTTTTCAAGGGGATGTTTTTCTGGTAGTGAGGGGGGGGGGGGCGGGGGTTATGTGGGAGAACCTTTCCATGGAGGGAGATTTCATGGGGGAAGGGAAATTTCTACGAAAGGGGTGCCGGATTTCCCAGCATTATTTATAAAAACTATCAGAAATTAAATAAAAAAAAACTTTTCAACTGAAAGTAAGAAGCAACATCAAAACTTAAAATGAACAGAAATTATTAAGTATAAGATTGGGTTCGCCCCCTAGTCAATACCTCGCTCTTTAAGCCAAAGATTTCTTAGTACTTTCATAAGTGCTATTTATTCTAATTAACGGCATTTGTGATTAAGAGGTCATTTTCAATGAATTGGAACAAAATTCGAACTTTATTGACTAGGGGGCGAAACTCCTAATATACGTGTTGAATATATATGGATATAGAAGTTCGTTACGTAAGTTAATTCGTAAGTTATGTATATTTATTACTAATAAAAACATTCGTAAATAAAATTAAACAACTTTCGAGAAAGCCATTTAACCAAATAAAAGTAAAATTAATATGCAAATTTTTGTTTAATTATTTTTGTACGGTGAGCCAAAATCAAAATCTCCATTCATTCAAAAACGTTCAAAAATGAAATGAAAAAACAAGTTTTTTTTTAACTGAAAGTAAGGAGCAACATTAAAACTTAGAACGAAAAGAAATTATTCCGTATATGAAAGGGGTTGTCCCCTCCTCAACGCCTCGCTCTTTACACTAAGGTATTTATTGTTTTAAAAAATAGTGTTGTGAGAAAGAGTCTAACTTTAGCGTAAAGAGCGAGGTGTTGAGGAGGGGACAGCCCCTTTCATATACAGAATAATTTCTGTTTGTTTTAAGTTTTGATGTTGCTCCTTACTTTCAGAATAAAAAAATTGTTTTATTTTATTTAATTCGTATAGAATCAGAGTATCCGTTAAAAAAGTTCCTTATATTCAAATCCAATTTTAAGCAAACCTCTTGAGTACTTTTTATGCTAATTAATTAAAAAAAAAACTTTCCGTAAAATAGGTTTTTCAAAGAAAAGTAAATGCCATTTTAAACTTAAGCTCAGGAGATATGAATACCTGTTAAAATTTAAACTCAAAACGACCAGAAATTACTATTGAAGAATAAATGAAACCCAAAACGAACAGAAACTAAATAAACTATCATAGCAAAAAACATACAACAATTAATAATATAAATGAATAAATAGATCTTAAAGCAAGTAATGCTTAGATTGAATATGAAAATCAAGCTTAAAACGAGAAAAATAGTTTGCTGTTAAAGTATAAATGAAACTTAAAACGAACAGAAATTAAATAAACAATCAATGCGAACAAACATACAATAATGTAAATGAATAAATAAATCTTAAAACGAGTGAAACTTAAATTGATTATGCAAATCAAGTTTGAATCGAATAAAAATAACTACAAAGAAAAGTTTGGGTATCGCCTCACTGCAGAAGCCTAAAACCTACTGCGTCATTGGCGCCTTACTGAAAGCTATATGAGTCTTGAACAGTCTTGGAAAGTATAAACAAGATCAAATTCAATATTAAATATAGAATGATATTAATTGTTGAAAGATCCATCAGTTCAAGATTTTTTTCACTGTAATTTTTATTTTCATTTTCAATGCTGTAAGAACTGGAAAAGAATAAATTTGTAATATAAGAGTAATTCGTTTTCAGTGAAGCACCAATAACGCAGAAGGCTTTGGGTTTTTGTAGTTAAAGAAGGGGGCAGTATCCAAATTTTGTTTGTAGTGAAACTGTATTTGTCTTGACCAATCTTGGGAAGAACTAATAAATTAAACTGAATATTTGATATATAATGATGTTAATTGCTTAAAGCTCATCAGTTCAAAATTTTACTGTAATTTTAATATTTATTTTCAATATTAAGTTCAAAAGAAAACGTTTGTAATATAGTTCGTTTTCAGTAAAGCACCAATGACACAGTAGGTTTTAAGCTTCTGCAGTGAGGCGATACCCAAACTCTTCTTTGTAGTTATTTTTATTCTATTCAAACTTGATTTGCATAATCAATTTAAGTTTCACTCGTTTTAAGATTTATTTATTCATTTACATTAATATATATTGTATGTTTTTTCGTAATGATTGTTTATTTAATTTCTGTTCGTTTTAAGTTTCATTTATACTTTAATAGCAAACTATTTTTTTTCATTTTAAGCTTGATTTTCATATTCAATCTAAGCACTACTCGCTTTAAAATCTATTTATTCATTTATTTATTACTTGTTGTATGTTTTTTGCTATGATTGTTTATTTAGTTTCTGTTCGTTTCGGGTTTCATTTATTCTGTAATAGTAATTTCTGGTCGTTTTGAGTTTGAATTTTAACCGGTATTCATATCTCCTTAGCTTAAGTTTAAAATGGCCTTTACTTTTCTTTCAAAAACTTATTTTTCGGAAAGTTTTTTTTTAATAGATTTTTGTTCGTTTTTGATTGCAAAAAGTTTCAAGTTTTTATTGCATTGGGGAGGGGGGGGGGGTACTGTCACATTATTATTGACTTTAAAAAATGGATCTAGAACTTTCAATTGAAATCGAATGAGGCTTTTTTCAAAGTCTATATGATTACCTCTTTGATAAAAACTTTATATATGAACAATAGACAGCTTGCATAACTCGTGGACAGCGATTGGCAACAATGAATGGATTGAAAAAATAGCTCTAATAAGGGTGTTTTGACCATTTCGCTTGCTGACACAAAGGGATCACGACTGTTTGGAATTGACCTTAATAGGATTTTGTTTGCCAGAGCAATTTTACATCTATCACAGAGTATGTATCTTAACCTTATAATTGGATAATTATACAAGATTTACTATGTGTTCTTCCCATACAAAACTTTACCTTATTAAAGTCTTTGGGGTGGAGGCGGCGTAGTTGGCAGAAGGAAGAAAACTTTAGCGTAGACAGTAGCAGAGGGGGCGGGTGAGGTTGGAGACTCATCCAATACGGGGCGGAACTTCACTTAGCTCCTCCGTTTCAGATTTAGGAGATTAGACAGACTCATTGGGCTGTAGAATGTTGGACCGTTTGAGTTGTGGAAGACGTTAAAATACTCAAAATACTTTATATTTTTAGTTATTGCAGGATTGATTTAATAGATTATGGAATAGTGAGCCCCCTGGCCCATCATTTGGGTGAGCCTCCACTCATAATATGCAATATTTTTATCTGATGCATGTAGGGCGTGGAGGACCGGGGGGGGTCTAGTTGCCCTCCAATCTCTTTTGACTCTTAAAAAGTCAACAAGAACTTTCAATTTCCAATCAAATGAGCCTTCTCTAAAGTTTATACGAATATCCCTTTCATAAAAAAGAATATGAAGGATTCGGAGAATCCTTAAATTACAACCCTTGCCCTGAGGGCTGTGGGGGAGTTGTCATCCTCAAAGACCTAATTTACAGACCTTAAAACTACGCTTAATAAAACGGCTGTCTCAAAATTTTGATTGGATGTGTTTGGGGAAAAGGTGGGCATGACAGGGGGGTTAGTTGCCCTCAAATCACTTTCGACTATAAAGGGCGCTAGCCCTTTGAATTCCCAATCGAATGAGCCTTTTTTGAAGTTTCTACGACAACGCCTTCTATAAAAACCTTATATGCTCCCAGGGTATAACTTAAAACCCTTGCCTTGAGGGTTGTGGGGGATTGTTCTTCCCAAAAGCATATTTTCTATTTGAAAATCAACTACATTGAACAAAATGGCTATCTCAAAATTTTGATTGGATGTGTTTGGGGGAATGATGGGCGTAGGGGGGGGGGGGGCTAGTGTCCTTCCAATCACTTTCGACTATTAAAAAGGGCACTAGCCCTTTGAATTTCCAATCGAATGAGTGTTTTTTGAAGTTTCTACGACAATGCGTTATATAAAAACCTTATATGGTCCCTGGACCATAAAAACCCTTGCCCTGAGGGTTGTGGGTGATTGTCCATCTCAAAACCATATTTTCTATCCGGAAATCAACTACGCTGAACAAAAGGGCTATCTCAAAATTTTGATTTAATGTGTTTGGGGTAATGATGGGCGGGGGGGGGTGGCTAGTTGCCCTCCAATCACTTTCGACTATTAAAAAGGGAACTAGCCCTTTGAATTTCCAATCGAATGAGCCTATTTTGAAGTTTCTACGACAGCGCCTTCTATAAAAACCTTATATGCGCCCAGGGTATAACTTAATACCCTTGCCCTGAGGGTTGTGGGGGAGTGTCCTCCTTAAAAATATATTTTCTATCTGGAAATCAAATACGCTGAAAAAAATTGCTATCTCAAAATTTTGATTTGATGTGTTTTGGAAAATGATGGGCGTAAAGGGGGGGGGGGCGAGTTGCCCTCCAATCACTTTCGACTATTAAAAAGGGCACTAGCCCTATGAATTTCTAATCGAATGAGCCTTTTTGAAGTTTCTACGACAACTCCTTCTATAAAAACCTTATATGACCCCAGGGCATAACTTAAAACCCTTGCCCTGAGGGTTGTGGGGGATTGTCCTCCTGAAAAACATATTTTCTATCTGAAAATCAACTACGCTGAACAAAATGGCTATCTCAAAATTTCGATTGAATTTGTTTGGGGGAATGATAGGCATGGGTGGGCTAGTTGTCCTCCAATCATTTTTGAATATTAAAAAGGGCACTAAAACTCTCGATTTCCAATCGAATGAGTCCCCTTTGAAGTTTCTACGACGACCCCTTCCATATGAAGTGCCTCTGGGAAAAAAACATAAAACATTGGAGCCCTCTGACCTTTACTATAGGCAACGCTACAGCGTTGCCTCTGATGTTCCAGTAGAATTTATATTTTATTTTAAGTCAGATTTTAATCTATCTTAGTGTTAAATTACCCTAGTGTTAAATTAAGCGTTTTACTACAATTCCCCATGCAAAAACTTAACATACTCTTTCATGGTTCTTTATTTATTATTTGAAAACCTGTCACACAAAATAATAAGACGGATTGTCAGCAAAAAGAGCAAAAATAGGCACACAACTGGATACATTTGATAATTTTTACCATACATTTGGTTAATTTTACAAACGCATTTGGCACATTTTATCATGGCAATGCTAACGATAGTAGACCTTAGAGAAACAGTAATACAATAAACACTCAAATATAGTAGATACTAATTAAGGCAGCATTCACATAATACGTAAAGAATATAGAGAAAAAAATTACCGGATAAGTACTGGAGACAGGGATGATTGAGGTTAAACAAAAGGGCATTGTAAACCGTTTTTTTTATACAGAAATAAGTGAATTAGCACATTCTCTTGCGATAAGAATATCGAATCTATCGAAAAAGTTGAAGGTATTTTGGGAACGTAAAAAACTGAGCGAATTTTTAACTTATCTAAATTTGTAATTTTGATGCAAATAGATGCATCAAAAGAATCAGATTTTAAATCTTATTTCAAATATATAAGTTGCATCAACTTCAGTCTTACCCATCAAAAGTTACGCGCCTGAGAAAATTTACCTGTTTTTTGAGAAAAGGAGAAAACACCCTCTAAAAGATATAGAACCTTAATGAAAATCACACCATCAGATTCAACGTATCAGAGAACCATACTGTAGAGGTTTCAAGCTCCTATCTGCAAAAATGTGGAATTTCGTATTTTTGCCAGAAGAAAGATAACGGATGCGTGTTTATTTGTTTTTTGTTTGTTTTTTTCCCCTGGGGTGATCGTATCGACCCAGTGATCCTAGAATATCGTGGGAGGGCTCTTTCGAACGGAAATTAAAAGTTCTAGTGCCTTTTTTAAGTGAACAAAAAAATGGAGGGCAACTAGGCCCCCTCCCACCCTCATTTTTTTCGAAAGTCACCCGATCAAAATTTTGAGATAGCCATTTTGTTCAACATGGTCGAAAATATAATAAATATGTCTTTTAGGATGACTTAATCCCCCAAAGCCCCCGGGGGGAGGGCTGAAAATTTTGAACTTTACCCAATGTTTACGTACAGTATTGGTTACTGGGAAGTATACAGATATTTTGAGGGGGGATTTTTTCTGGTAGTGAGGGGGGGTCGGGGTTTAAGTGGGAGGATCTTTCCATGGAGGAAGTTTTCATGGGGGAAGAGACATTGCTTATAAAGGGGGTGCCGGATTACCCAGCATTATTTAAAAAACGATCAGAAATTAAATAAAAGAAAAAAAAACACGTTTTTCAACTGAAAGTGAGGAGGAATATCAAAACTTTAAACGAAAAGAAATTATTACTTATATGATTGGGTTCGCCCGAAAAGTAAAGGCTATTTCAAACTTAAGCTCAGGAGATACAAATACCTGTTAAAATTCAAACTAAAAAACGACCAGAAATTACTATTAAAGAATAAATGAAAGCCAAAATGAAATTAAATTAAATAGACAATAATAGCAAAAAAACGTACCGCAAGTAATAATTTAAGTTAATAGACAGATCTTAAAACCAGTAATGCTTAAACTGAATATTAAAATCATTCTTAAAACGAAAAAAAAAAATATTTTGCTATTAAAGTATAAATGAAACTTAAAACGAACAGACATTAAATAAACAATCAATGCGAACAAACCTACTATATATATTAATGTAAATGAATAAATAAATCTTATCGAGTGAAACTTAAACTGAATATGCAAATCAAGTTTGAATCGAATAAAAATAGCTACAAACAAGAGTTTGGGTATCGCCTCACTGCAGAAGAATAAAACCTGCTGCGTCATCGGCGCCTTACTGAAAACTACATGAGTTTTAACAGTCTTGGAAAGTATAAAAAAAATCAAATTGAATATTAAATATATAATGATATTAATTGTTGAAACATCCGTCAGTTCAAGATTTTTTTTCACTGTAATTTTTATTTTCATTTTCAATGCTGTAAGAACTGCAAAAAAATAAATTTGTAATATACGAGTAATTCGTTTTCAGTGAAGACCCAATGATGCAGAAGGCCTTAGGTTTTTACAGTTAAAGTAGGGGGCAGTATCCAAATTTTGTTTGTAGTGGAACTATATTTGTCTTGACCAATCTTGGAAAGAACTAATAAATTAAGCTGAATATTTGATGTATAATGATATTAATTGCTGAAAGCTTATCAGTTTAAAATTTTACTGTAATTTTAATATTTATTTTCAATATTAAGTACAAAAGAAAACATTTTAAATATATTTCGTTTTCGGTAAAGCGCCAATGACGCAGTAGGTTTTAGGCTTCTGCAGTGAGGCGACACTCAAACTCTTGTTTGTAGTTATTTTTATTCGATTCAAACTTGATTTGCATATTCAATTTAAGTCTGACTTGTTTTAAGATTTATTTATTCATTTACATTAATATATATTGTATGTTTATTCGCATTGATTGTTTATTTAATTTCTGTTCGTTTTAAGTTTCATTTATACTTTAATAGCAAAATATTTTTTCGTTTTAAGCTTGATTTTCATATTCAATATAACCATTACTTGCCTTAAGATCTATTTATTCATTTATATTATTACTTGTTGTATGTTTTTCGATATGACTGTTTATCTAATTTCTGTTCGTTTTGGGTTTCATTTATTCTTTAATAGTAATTTCTTGTCGTCTTGAGTTTGAATTTTAACAGGTATTTGTATCTCCTGAGCTTAAGTTTAAAATGGCCTTTACTTTTATTTGAAAACGTATTTTCCGGAAAGTTTTTTTTAAATTAATTTTTGTTCGTTTTTGATTGAAAAAGTTTCAAGTGTTTATGGCATGGGGGGATGCTTACTGTCCGATTATTCTTGACTTTAAAAAAACGGATCTAGAATTTTCAGTTTAAATCGAATGAGACTTTTTTCAAAGTCTATACGATTACCTCTTTGATAAAAACCTTATATGTGAACAATAGACAGCATGCATAACTTGTGGAGAGCGATTGACAACAATGAATGGATTGAAAAATGTTTCCAATAAGGGGGTTTAGACCATTTCACTTGCTGACAATAAGGGATCACGACTGTTGGGAATTGACCTTAATAGGATTTTATGTGATAAAGCAATTTTGGATCTTTCACAAAGTATGTATTTTAACCTTATAATTGGATAATTAGAATAGATTTACTATGTGTTCTTCCCATGCAAAACTTTACATTATTAAAGTTTTTGGGGTGGGGTCAACTTAAAACGAACAGAAATTATTCCGTATATAGAAGGGGCTGTCCCCTCCTCAACGCCTCGCTCTTTACGATAAAGTTAGACTCTGTCTCACCACGTATTTTAACAAAAAATAAAAAATTTAGCGTAAAGATTGAGGTGTTGAGGAGTGGAAAACCCCTTTCATATACGGGATAATTTCTGTTCGCTTTAAGTTTTAATGCTGTTCCTTACTTTCAGTTAAAAAACTTTAAGCTTGATTTTCATATTCAATCTAAGCATTATTCGCTTTAAGATCTATTTATTCATTTATATTATTACTTGTTGTATGTTTTTTGATATGATTGTTTATTTAATTTCTGTTCGTTTTGGGTTTCATTTATTCTTTAATAGTAATTTCTGGTTTCATTTATTCTTTAATAGTAAGTTTTTATGGCATTGAGGTGGGGGGGGGGTTCTTTCTGTCCGATTATTCTAGACTTAACAAAGCGGATCTAGAACTTCCAATTTAAATTGAATGAGACTTTTTTCAAAGTCTATACGATTACCTCTTTGATAAAAACCTTATATATGAACAATAAACAGCTTGCATAACTTGTGGACAGCAATTGACAACAATGAATGGATTGAAAAAATAGATCACAGAGTATGTATTTTAACCTTATAATTGGATAATTATAATAGATTTACAATGCGTTCTTCCCATACAAAACTTTACCTTATTAAAGTCTTTGGGGTGGGGGCGGCGTACTTGACATAAAGAAGAAAACTTTAGCGTAGACATTAGGAGAGAGGGAGAATGAGGTTGGAGACTCATCCAATACGGGGCGGAACTTCACTTATCTCCTCCGTTCCCGATTTAGGAGATTAGACAGACTCATTGGGCTGTAGAATGTTGCACCGTTTGAGTTGTGGAAGACATTAAAATACTCAAAAATACTTTATATTTTCAGTTATTGCAGGATTGATTTAATAGATTTTGGAATGGTGATCCCCCTGGTCCATCATTTGGGTGAGCCTCAACTCATAAAATTCAATTTTGATTAATTGTTACGTGTTATGTGCATATATTATTATATATATGTTATTTTGATGTATACTTTTATCGCATTACGTTCATTTTTAAGCCTTGAGATTAAAACTGAAACCTTGGCGTAAACAGAGGTGAGGGGACGTCTCCCCCCTCACATGCATAATTGAGCAGCCGCAGAGAAAGTAATACAATTGAAAATAATCTGTCTTTTGAAAATGTCTTTTTTCAAAAGACACGAACAAAATCGTCTAAAGGAACCCGAAGTGCTATCTCGGACATTTCCGTTGATTCTTTGCTCCCGTTACTTTCAGATGTAAGATTTAGAATATTATCGAATGGGTTTAGTCGTCCCCTCCCTGAATAATTCACATTTGGAAAACCCACCCCTGGGAAATTCCTCCCCCCTCAAATAACATTTTCTTTTACTACTGATGATTCCCCCTCGATAAATTCCACCCCGCCGAAATGTAATTATTAATTTACATTAATCTGTATTGTATTTTTGTTTGATTTAATTGCTTATTTAATTATTGTTTGATTGTTTATATGCCCCCAGGGCATAACTTACAACGCCTACCCCCGGGCCCTGGGGGGCTGTGTCGACACCGGAGTTTTTTGTTATCAGAACTTTGAACTATTTTGACAAAATATCTATTTAAAATTTTTATCTGATGCATTTAGGGTGTAGAGGATGGGGGGGGGCTAGTTGCCCTTCAATATCTTTTGACTCTTAAAAAGTGAACAAGAACTTTCAATTTCCAGTCAAATGAGCCCTCTCTAAAGTTTATACTAGCAACCCTTCCTTAAGAAATAATGGGAAGGATTCGGAGAATCCTTAAGTTACAACCCTTGCTCTGAGGGTTGGGGCGGAGTTGTCATCCCCAGACCTAATTTTCAGAACTTAAAACTACGTTTAATAAAATGGCTGTCTCAAAATTTTGATTGGTGTGTTTGGGGAAAGGATGGCGTGAGAGGGGGGTTAGTTGCCCTCAAATCACTTTCGACTATTAAAAAGGGCACTAGCCCTTTGAATATCAAATCGAATGAGCATTTTTTGAAGTTTCTACGACACCACCTTCTATAATAACCTTATATGCCCCCAGGGTATGACTTAAAACCCTTGCCTTGAGGGTTGTGGGGGAGTGTCCTCCTCAAAAACATATTTTCTATCTGAAAATCAACTACGTTGAACAAAGTGGATATCTCAAAATTTTGATTGGATGTGTTTTGGTGAGTGATGGGCGTGGGGGGGGGGGGCTAGTTGCCCTCCAATCACTTTCAATAAAAGGGTACTAGCCCTTTGAATTTCTAATCGAATGAGCCTTTTTTAAAGTTTCTACAACAACACTTTCCATAAAATCCTTATATTCCCCCAGGGCATAACTTAAAACCCTTGCCCTAAGGGTTGTGGGGGAGTGTCCTCCTCGAAAACATATTGTTGGGGTTCCACCCCCGTTTCTTTTCTTTTCAGATAAATACACTATTTTCGTTCCGTAATTACATTTGCTTAGATTTGCCTATAGTATAATGACAATTCAAAGTCTCGTTGTTAAGCAACAGCTGTTTTGCAATAAGTAAGCTTTGAACTAAATTCTATTTTGGACTTCCTGGTTTGAGTTATTGAGAGATAAAAATAAGAAAAAGTAGAATGGGTTTTCAGTGGGGATTGAGAGGATTGGCTGGGCCAAGCGAAGGTCCACCCCTATGCAAAGTTTGTGTACAGAATATTATTTTTGAGTTATTCTGCATTTAGACCCCGTTCGGGGAAACATATTTTTGTTATTACATGTGATTGTCTGGAAGAATACAAGTAAGGTATTTTATACAAACTGTCTACTGTTTTTCCCGGAACCCAGGCAGGGTAGGAACAGAGTTACGAGATACAGTCATTATTATATTGACAGGGGGGTTCGTTACCTCCGAGGAGAGGGATAGAGATTTTTAGTGGTAACCCAGGGCGAGTACACTTGGCTTTAGAGAGTGGCTCATTCAATCGAATGAGCCTTTTTTAAAGTTTCTACAACAACACCTTCCATAAAATCCTTATATTCCCCCAGGGCATAACTTAAAACCCTTGCCCTAAGGGTTGTGGGGGAGTGTCCTCCTCGAAAACATATTGTTGGGGTTCCACCCCCGTTTCTTTTCTTTTCAGATAAATAACCTATTTTCGTTCCGTAATTACATTTGCTTAGATTTGCCTATAGTATAATGACAATTCAAAGTCTCGTTGTTAAGCAACAGCTGTTTTGCAATAAGTAAGCTTTGAACTAAATTCTATTTTGGACTTCCTGGTTTGAGTTATTGAGAGATAAAAATAAGAAAAAGCGGAATGGGTTTTGAATGGGGATCGAGAGGATTAGCTGGGCCAAGTGAATGTCCACCCTTATGAACAGTTTGTGTACAGATTATTATTTTTGAGTTAGTCTGCATTTTGACCCCATTTGGGGAAGCATATTTTTGTTATTATATGTGATCGTTTGGAAGAATACAAGTAAGGTATTTTCTACAAACTGTCTACTAATTTTCCCAGAACCCAGGCAGGGTAGGAACAGAGTTACGAGATAAAGTCATTATTATATTGACAGGGGGGTTCGTTACCTCCGAGGAGAGGGATAGAGATTTTTAGTGGTAACCCAGGGCGAGTACACTTGGCTTTAGAGAGTGGCCATTTGACCACCCGATCACGTCATCATACCTTGGGACAGGGTATACTGTACATAGGGTAGTACAAAACCTTATATTTGCAGAACCGGTGTGGTAGACGCGGGCAACACATTATAATTTGGGGCCGGGGCTTTCCTCTCCAATAAGTGGTGAAACCCGTACATTACCACGCCAATACTGGTAGCATTGTAGCTTACCACTATAACACTGGTGGCATCGTGGCCTACCGGTATAATATTGGTGGCTATGAACCCGAACATTGGTGGCAGCAAGAAAACCTGATAGTAAAGAGTTCCGCGTTTTTGAAGAGGCAAGTTGAGTTAGCCTACATAGTAGCATATTGTGGTTACATATAAAAATAGATCGCAAAGAGAAATTTTTTTATCTGGGCTGTGCCTAGTTAGATAATAATAAGTAATAAATTGTAAGAATCAATAGAACATGCGATTACCTAACTTGTGAGACAAGGGAGGCTGCGCCGCCCACGTAGAATCAGCAAATTAAAAGGAAACAACTTTTCACGAAAGGATAAAAAAAGACATTGATAAAAGGATTTTCATTTGGATGGAAGACGTTAAGTAAACCTTGAAATAATGGCGGACAAACGGAGAATTCAGACAAGGTCTACCGCGGTAAAACAAAAATCGAATTGAGGCACACAATTGTATGCGACTCTTGCTGGAAATACCCTCAGAAAAAGACCATCAGATAGAGCCATATATCACTCAGGGGGTGAAATATACATTTCTGACACGTGTGAAGGGGAAATATTCAAAACATAATCAGTAATAGAGCGATCTCCGGTACAAACCGTTGAGAAAGAAAATAGTTTAAGGTAGACTCAAAAAGAATTATTCCCAAATAGAGAAACCAAGATAAAACAAACAGTGGCGATAAAACATTAAGAAAAATCATTATATGAAAATGCGGGTAAAACAAAACCAACTCACCCTTCAGATGAGGTACAAAATGTAGGAGAGTTGCAGGTATGAGAAAATATAATTATAGAACGAACAGACTCAGAAAACGAATTAAGAGGATATAAAGACAGAGAGAATCATAGTAGGCCAAGTAGCAGGAGTAGTAGAAGCTTAATTCCCAGCAGGGGCTCGCGAGAATGTACTCAAACAGATACGACACAACAAATATTAAATTTCATGAAGGAAGAGAGAATAGCCAGAGAACAAAAAAAGGAGGAAGATAGAGAAGAAAGAGAGAGAGAGATAGACAAGAAAGAGAGAAAGAGAGGATAGCTAGAGAGCAGAAAGAAGAGAATATTTGAATAGCTAGAGAAGGAAAGGAGGAGAAAGATGGAGAACAAAGAGAAAGAGATAGAGTAGCCAAAGAAAAAAAGGAGGAGGAAGGCAGAGAGGAAAGAAAACATATAATGGAAATCATTGCAGGGAGAAATTCCCAAGAGCCTCAGAAGTCGTCTACAATAGAGGTAATGCAGGCAGAAAACCTTCAACCAATGAAAGAAAATGAAGATGTACATGTATACATATACAATTTTGAAAAAGCAGCAGAATTAAGCGGATGGCCGAGAGAAAATTGGGTGACAAGAATGCGACCCTTCCTTAACTACAAAGGACAAACTGCATATAAAGCATTACCAATGCACTACTCAAAAGATTTTGAAAAACTAAAACGATCCATTTTTGAAAAGTTTCAATTCTCCCCCAAGCACTCTCAAAGGAGGTTTAGAAGTTAAAGAAAACGAGACAACGAAACTTATAAAGAATTCGGGTACAAATTGAAAGATATGTGTTTAAAATGGCTAGAATTAGAGAACCAAAGAATGCTAGAAGACCCGGAAGAAATAAAAGAAAAGATAAAGGAAATAATAGATAAAACAGTAATGGAACAGTTTTTAGAAAATACCCACAGAGAACTGAAGATATATTGGAAAGAAAAGAACCCAAAAACAAGCGATATTTGCCCCCCAGGGCATAACCTGCAACGCCTGCCACCGGGCCCTGTATGGTTTAGTTGACACCAGAGTTTTTTTTTATCCTACCTTTGAACTATTTTTAAGAAAACGGCTATCTCAAAATTATTATCGGATGCATTTGGGGGAAGATGGGGGGGGGGAATTTGCCCTCTGAACTCTTTTGACTCTCAAAAAAATTAACTACAACTTTCAGTTTCCAATCACCAGGCCCTGGGGGGTTCCATCGACACAAGAGTTTTTCTTATCTGACCTTTGAAGTATTTTTAATGAAATGGCTATTTTAAAAATTTTATCGGATAGGCTTGGGGAATAAAGGGTATGTTTGGGTGGGGCTAGTTACCCTCGGATATCTTTGAGTCTTAAAAAGTTTACTAGAACTTTCAATTTCTCATCAAATGAGCCCTCTCTGAAGTTTATATGAGCATCCCTTTCATATGATCCATATAAGCCCCCAGGACAACACTTACAACCCTACTCTCCGGGCCCTGGGGGGTTGTGTTGACACCAGAGTTTTTTTTATCTAATTTCTGAACAATTTTTAAATAAGTAGCTAGCTCAAAATTTTTAGCGGGTCAGTTTGGGGAAAACGGACGTGGGGGGGGGGCTAGTTGCCCTTAAATCTCTTGACTCTTAAAAAGTGAACTAGAACAGGAGTTTTTGTTATCTAATTTTTGAACAATTTAAAAAAAAAACTAGCTATCTCAAAATTTGTACCGGTCGGGTTTGGGGAAAGGGCTCGGAGGTGGGGGGGGAGGGACTAGTTGCCCTTAAATCTCTTGACTCTTAAAAAGCGAGCTAGAACTTTTAATTTCCAATCAAATGTGCCCTCTATGAAGTTTATACGAACATCCCTTTCATAAGAACCATACATGCCTTTAGGGCATAACTTAGAACGCCTTCCCCTGGGCCCTGGGGGGTTGTATTGACATCGGAGTTTTTCTTATCCAACCTTTCAACTATTTTTTTTTTAACAAAATGTCTATCTCAAAATTTTCATTAAATGGGTTTGGAAAAGGCTTGGGGGGGGTCTAGTTACCCTTGGATCTCTTTTGACTATTAAAAAGCGAACTCGAACTTTCAATTTCCAATCAAATGAGCCCTCTCTGAAGTTTATACGAGCAACCCTTGCATAAGAACCATATATGCCCCAAGGCATAAATTACAACGCCTGCCCCAGCACCCTGAGGGGTTTTGTCGATACCTGAGTTTTTGTTATCTGACTTTTGAACAATTTTTAACTTCCATGTCCATCTCAAAATTTTTATCGAATGCATTCGAGAAACAATGGGCATGAGGGGGGGGGGGGCTTGTTGACCACCAATCTCTTTTAACTCTCAAAAACTAGACTAGAACTTTCAATTTCCAATCAAATGAGCCTTCTTTGAAGTTTTTACGAGCATCCCTTCCATAAGAATTAAAAATTCCCGCAGAGATAACCTACAACCCCTATCCTCGGGCCCTGGGGGGCAGTGTCGACCCCGGAGTTTTGGTTATATTGTCTTTGAAATATTTTATAAGAAACAGCTATCTCAAAGTTCTTATCAGAAGGGTTTGAGAAAAAAGGTGTGGAGGGGGATGGCTAGGTGCCCTCCAATATCTTTTGACTCTTAAAGAGTGAACTAGAATATTCCATTTGAATTGTTTGAATTGAAATTGCCGTCTTTGAATTGTGAGAACGTCTTTGAAGTGTGAAATTGCCGTCTTTGAATTGTTTACGAGCATCCCTTGCATAAGAACCATATATGCCCTCAAGGTATAATTTACAACGCCTGCCCCCAGCTCCTGGGGGGCTTTATGGACACCGGAGTTTTGTTATATGATCTTAAAACTATTTTTAATAAAACATCAGTAGAAGTGACCCTATTGACCCCGTACGAACACATGTGCTGCCATCTACAATTTAGTTTAATGCCGACGGGACATAATTTATTCAAGGATTATCGATCGAGGATAATGTGGGTGTGTCAAGGTCAATCGATCTGTTGTTGTTGTTGTTTGGCCACGTGTAATGGCATGAGGGGTGATTTACATAATCGATGGGGGAATTATTGATTCACGAGCGTGGGGAATATGAAACAATATGGTCATAGAGTCTCTAGGGGGAAAGATTACGTAATCGCTCAATGACCTCTTTTTCCAAGATCGATTTATTTGATGTTTCTATGTGTAATAGCTCCGGGGCGAAGGTTGCACATGCGCATTGAATTCTAACGGGAAACAATGTTATTGATCTAGGACTCGGTCAGGAATTATAATTGACATCACTTGTTATCTTGGAATTATGCGGGAGTCTAAAGAGATAGAAATTCTATTTTTAAATACGGCTTCACGGAGCTTTAAGTCGGAGAGATAAATTGATATTCTAACGAAACCCTAATAGTTTAGCTAGGAAAATTTATGAGATGAAGAGATTAACGTAGGAAAGGGTTTCCTAGAAATTTGAAATGCGTTAGCGCAGAGATGCCAAACAAAAGGAACACGCTGAAATTACGTTTAGGGATTATTTGGGTGAAACGGTTTTATCCATTTTATGGGATTATTTCGGCGAAACAGTTAGAGACATTTTGAAAGAAGATTTTAGGAAAGGTTTTAGAAGAGAATTTGAGGGTGAAACTCTGTGGTCGTTATAATACACAAGTTCCATTTGAACAGTGTTGTGAGGTCCTCTACCCCAACCCCAAAGGGTTCCGATCCCCACCCCAACCCCGAAGGAAGCCCCCGGTACTCAAAGGCCTCCCAAGCTCCCATAGAGCCCCGACCCCCCAAACGCCCTCCTCAGACCCTCAAAGGCCCTCCTCTGGTCCTCAAAGGGCCCCCGGATCCCCAAAGGGCACCCTGGACCCCAAAGGCCCTCCCCCCGGTCCTCAAAGGGCCCCCCTGGCCCCAAAGGGCCCCCTCCCTCTTCCTCCCTCCTCTCCCCTCCCCTCCCCTCCTCCCCTCCCATCCTCCCCTCCCATCCTCCCCTCCCCTCCTCCTCCTCCTCCCACCTCCTCCTCCCCTCCTCCCCTCCTCCCCTCCTCCCCTCCTCCCTCCTCCTCCCCTCCCCTCCCCTCCCCTTCCCTCCCCCATTTTTTTTACTTTTTTTGTGCATTGAGACACAGAAGGGACACCCTCCCCCAAGGGTCCCCCAAACACCCTCCCCGGGCCCCCCAAAGAGTCCCCTCTCCATTTTTTTAATACTTTTTTATGGCTTTATTATATCTTCTGAACAAGTTCCATTCATAATGTCATTCCTAAACCCATTTTCCAACCTCAAAGAGTCCCCTCCCCAATTTGTAAATACTTTCTTGAATTTTTTAACATGGTGTTTTTTAACTTTTTACGTTCCGACCTTTCTCAAAGAGTCAAATTTAAAGTTCTATTCCAAATATTTTCCCGGAACAAGAAAAGTCCCAAGACATAAAAAATTTAAAGTTCATTTCTAAATTTTTCCGTAGAAGATAGGAAAAGTTATACTATGATTGTGATTATTTTCTATGAAGATAAAAAATTTCACTTTAATTCTAAATTTTCTTAAATTCAGTTCTGACCATTCTCAAAGAGATGACAAAATTTAAAGTTCTGTTCCAAATATTTCCCCGGAAGAAGAAAAGTTCAACTTCGATTCTGAATTTTCTCAATGAAATTGAAATAAGTTATTGATTAATTCTATTTTCCCAAAATAATATAAAATTTTCCACTTCAATTCAGATTTTTCTCAAAGAGATGAAAAAATTTTAAATATTGTTCCAAATTTTTCTTAGAAGATAGAAAAGATCAAGTTCTAATCTGAATTTTACCAAAGAACACAATTCAATTCTAATTTCTCCAGAGAAAATAAAAAGCTTTCACTTCAGTTTTAAGTTTACCAAGACATAAAAAATTTAAAGTTCAGTTCTAAATTTTTTCTTAGAACATAGGAATAGTTATACTTTGATTGTGATTATTTTCTATGAAGATAAAAAGTTTCACTTTAATTCTAAATTTTCTTAAATTCAGTTCCGACCTTTCTCAAAGAGATGAAAAAATTTAAAGTTCTGTTCAATATATTTTCTCGGAAGAAGAAAAGTTAAACTTCAATTCTGAATTTTCTCATTGAAAATGAAATAAGTTATTGATCAATTCTATTTCTCCAAAATAATATAAAAATTTTCCACTTCAGTTCAGATTTTTCTCAAAGAGATGAAAAATTTTAAATACTATTCCAAATTTTTCATAGAAGATAGAAAAGTTCAAGTTCTCTTCTGAATTTTACCAACAAACACAATTCAATTCTAATTTCTCCAGAGAAAATAAAAAGCTACCACTTCAGTTTTAAGTTCACCAAGACATAAAAAATTTAAATTTCTGTTCTAAATTTGTCTGTAGAAGATAGGAAAAGTTACACTATGATAGTGATTATTTTCCATGAAGATAAAAAGTTTCACTTTAATTCTAAATTTTCTTAAATTCAGTTCCGACTTTTCACATAGAGATGAAAAAAATTTAAAGTTATGTTCCAAATTTTTCATAGAATATTGGAAAAGTTATACTTTGATCGTGGATATTCAAGTTCTCTTCAGAATTTTATCAAAGAACACAATTCAATTCTAATTTCTCCAGAGAAAATAAAAAGCTGCCACTTCAGTTTTAAGTTCGCCATGACATAAAAAATTTAAAGTTCAGTTCGAAATTTCTACATAGAAGATAGGAAAAGTTATACTATGATTGTGATTATTTTCTATGAAGATTAAAAAGTTTCACTTCAATTTTAAATTTTCTCAAAGAAGTGAAGAAAAGTTCAACTTCGATTCTGAATTTTCTCAATGAAAATGAAATAAGTTATTGATCATTTCTATTTTCCCAAAATAATATAAAAATTTTCCACTTCAGTTCATATTTTTCTCAAACAGATGAAAAAATTTAAAATAATGTTCAAAATTTTTCATATAAGATAGAAAAGTTCTTGTTATATTATGAATTTTATAAAAGAACATAATTAATTTCTAATTTCTCCAGAGAAAATAAAAAGTTTCCATATCACTTTTAAGTTTACCAAGACATAAAAATTTAAAGTTCAATTCTAAATTTTTCCATAGAAGATAGGACAATTTATACTATGATTTTGATTATTTTCCATGAAGATAAAAAGTTTCACTTTAATTCTGAATTTTCTTAAATTCAATTCCGACCTTTCTCAAAGAGATGAAAAAAATTAAAGTTCTGTTCCAAATATTTTCCCGGAAGAAGAAAAGTTCAACTTCGATTCTGAATTTTCTCAATGAAAATGAAATAGTTATTGATCAAATCTTTTTTCCCAAAAATAATATAAAAATTTCCACTTCAGTTCAGATTTTTTTCTCAAAGAGATGAAGAATTTTAAATTTCTTTTCCAAATTTTTCATAGAAGATATGAAAAGTTATTCTTTGAACTTGAATATTCGTGTTCTATTCTGAATTTTACCAAAGAACACAATTCAATTCTAATTTCCACAATAAAAAATTTAAAGTTCAACTCTAAATTTTTCGATCGAAGATAGAAAAAGTAATACCATACGCGTGAATATTTTCCCGGAAGATAAAAAGTTCTAGTTCAATTTAAAATTTTTTCAACGAAGTGAAGAAGAATTCAAGTTCTCTTCTGAATTTTACCAAAGAACACAATTCATTTCTAATTTCACCAGAGAAAATAAAAATATTCCACTTCAGTTCTTTATTTCACAAAGACATAAAGAAATTTAAAGTTCAATTCTAAATTTTTCGGTGGAAGATAGAAAAAGTAATACCATACCTGTGAATATTTTCATGGAAGATAAAAAGTTCTAGTTCAATTTAAAATTTTCTCAACGAAGTGAAGGAAAGTTCAAGTTCTCTTCTGAATTTTCTCAATGAAAAAGAAATTAGTCATTGATCATTTCTATTTTTCCAAATAATATAAAAATTTTTCACTTTAGTTCAGATCTGACTTGAAGAGATGAAAAATTTAAAATACTGTTCCAAATTTTTCACTGAAGATAAAAAAGTTCAATCTGGCTCGAAGAGATGAAAAATTTAAAATACTGTTCCAAATGTTTCACTGAAGATAAAAAAGTTCAGGTTCTCTTCGGAATTTTACCAAAGAACACACTTCAATTCTAATTTCTCCAGAGAAAACAAAAATCTTCCACTTCAGTTCTTTATTTCACAAAGACAAAGAAATTTAAAGTTCATTTCTAAATTTTTCGGTGGAAGATAACCTAACCTAATCTAACTTAACCTAACCTAACAATATTTTTTCTGATTTTGTGTGTTTTCGCAAGAAAATAGCTTGTCATTAGCAAACTTAGCCATAGCTAGTTGAAACTCTGCATAAATATCTTCATTTTTAGACTAATTGCGTAGGTACTAAAGGAACATTGAACATTTTTTTTGATTTTTTATGTTTTCGCTAGAAAATAGATTGTCTTGAGCAAACTTAGCCATAGATAGTTGAAACTCTGAATCAATATCTTAATTTAAGCCTAATTGCGAAGGTACTAAAGGGACACTGAACATCTTTTCTGATTTTTTATGTTTTCGCAAGAAAATAGCTTGTCTTTAGCAAACTTAACCATAGCTAGTTGAAACTCTGCATAAATATCTTCATTTTTAGTCTAATTGCGTAGGTACTAAAGGAACATTGAACATTTTTTCTGATTTTGTTTGTGTTTTCACAAGAAAATAGCTTGTCTTTAGCAAACTTAGCCATAGCTATTTGAAACTCTGCATAAATATCTTCATTTAAGCCTAATTGCGTAGGTACTAAAGGAACATTGAACATTTTTTCTGATTTTGTGTGTTTTCGCAAGAAAATAGCTTGTCTTTAGCAAACTTAGCCATAGATAGTTGAAACTCTGCATAAATATCTTCATTTCAGTCTAATTGCGTAGGTACTAAATGGAACATTGAACATTCTTTCTGATTTTGTGTGTTTTCGCAAGAAAATAGCTTGTCTTTAGCAAACTTAGCCATAGCTAGTTGAAACTGTGCATAAATATCTTCATTTTTAGCCTAATTGTGTATGTACTAAAGGAACACTGAACATTTTTTCTGATTTTGTGTGTTTTCGCTAGAAAATAGCTTGTCTCTAGCAAACTTAGCCATAGCTAGTTGAAACTCTGCATAAATATCTTCATTTTTAGCCTAACTGCGTAGGTACTAAATTAACATTGAACATTTTTTCTGATTTTGCTTGTGTTTTCGCAAGAAAATATCTTGTCTTTAGCAAACTTAACCATAGCTAGTTGAAACTCTGCATAAATATCTTCATTTAAGCCCAATTGCGTAGGTTCTATAGGAACATTGAACATTTTTTCTGAGGTTGTATGTTTTCGCACCAAAATAGCTTGTTTTTAGCAAAATTATCCATAGATAGTTGAAAAAGTGCATAAATATCTTAAGTTATGCAAGATTTCGTTGGTACTATAGGAACATTGAACATTTTAATTATGAGTATGTGTGTTTTAGAAAGAAAATAGATTGTCTTTAGCAAAATTAGAAATAGCTAGTTGAAACTCTGCATAAATATCTTCATTTAAGCCTAATTGCATAGGTACTAAAGGAACATTGAACATTTTTTCTGATTTTGTGTGTTTTCGCACGAAAATAGCTTGTCTTTAGCAAACTTAGCCATAGCTAGTTGAAACTCTGCATAAATATCTTCATTTAAGCCTAATTTTATAGGTACTAAAGGAACATTGAACATTTTTTCTGATTTTGTGTGTTTTCTCACGAAAATAGCTTGTCTTTAGCAAACTTAGCCATAGCTAGTTGAAACTCTGCATAAATATCTTAATTTTTAGTCTTATTGCGTATGTACTAAAGGAACATTTAACATTTTTTCTGAGTTTGTGTGTTTTCGCAAGAAAATAGCTTGTCTTTAGCAAACTTAGCCATAGCTAGTTGAAACTCTGCATAAATATCTTCATTTTTAGTCTCACAAGTATGGTATTAATTTTTCTATCTCCCACCGAAAAATTTAGAATTGAACTTTAAATTTCTTTATGTCTTTGTGAAATAAAGAACTGAAGTGGCAGCTTTTTGTTTTCTCTGGATAAATTAGAATTGAAGTTTGTTCTTTGGTAAAGTTCAGAAGAGAACTTGAACTTTCCTTGACATCGTTTAGAAAATTTTAAATTGAACTAGAACTTTTTATCTTCCGTGAAAATATTCACAAGTATGGTATTACTTTTTCTATCTTCCACCGAAAAATTAGAATTGAACTTTAAATTTCTTTATGTCTTTGTGAAATAAATAACTGAAGTGGAAGATTTTTGTTTTCTCTGGAGAAATTAGAATTGAAGTGTTTTATTTGGTAAAATTCAGAAGAGAGCTTGAACTTTTCTTAACTTTGTTGAGAAAATTTTAAATTGAACTAGAACTTTTTATCTTCCGGGAAAATATTCACTAGTATGGTATTACTTTTTCTTTCTTTCATCGAAAAATTTAGAATTGAACTTTAAATTTCTTTTTGTCTTTGTGAAATAAAGAACTGAAGTGGAAGATTTTTGTTTTCTCTGGAGAAATTAGAATTGAATTGTGTTCTTTGGTAAAATTCCGAAGAGAACTTGAACTTTTTTATCTTCAGTGAAAAATTTGGAAAAGTATTTTAAATTTTTCATCTCTTCGAGCCAGATTGAACTTTTTTATCTTCAGTGAAAAATTTGGAACAGTATTTGAAATTTTTCATCTCTTCGAATTAGATCTGAACTAAAGTGAAAAATTTTTATATTATTTGGAAAAATAGAAATGATCAATGACTAATTTCTTTTTCATTGTGAAAATTCAGAAGAGAACTTGAACTTTCCTTCACTTCGTTGAGAAAATTTTAAATTGAACTAGAACTTTTTATCTTCCATGAAAATATTCACAAGTATGGTATTACTTTTTCTATCTTCCACCGAAAAATTTAGAATTGAACTTTAAATTTCTTTATGTGTTTGTGAAATAAGTAACTGAAGTGGAATATTTTTATTTTCTCTGGTGAAATTAGAAATGAATTGTGTTCTTTGGTAAAATTCAGAAGAGAACTTGAATTCTTCTTCACTTCATTGAGAAAATTTTAAATTGAACATGAACTTTTTATCTTCTGGGAAAATATTCACAAGTATGGTATTACTTTTTCTATCTTCCACCGAAAAATTTAGAATTGAACTTTAAATTTTTTATTGGTGAAATTAGAATTGAATTGTGTTCTTTGGTAAAATTAAGAATAGAACTCGAATATTCACGATCAAAGTATAACTATTCATATCTTCTAAGAAAAATTTGGAACAGAACTTTAAATTTCTTCATCTCTTTGAGAAAAAAATTTAAACTGAAATGAAAATTTTTATATTATTTTTGGGGAAAAAGATTTGATCAATAACTTTTTCATTTTCATTGATAAAATTCAGAATCGAAGTTGAACTTTTCTTCTTCCGGGAAAATATTTGGAACAGAACTTTAATTTTTTTCATCTCTTTGAGAAAGGTCGGAATTGAATTTCAGAAGATTTAGAATTTAAGTGAAACTTTTTATCTTCATGGAAAATAATCACAATCATAGTATAAATTGTCCTATCTTCTATGGAAAAATTTAGAATTGAACTTTAAATTTTTATGTCTTGGTAAACTTAAAAGTGATATGGAAACTTTTTATTTTCTCTGGAGAAATTAGAAATGAATTATGTTCTTTGATAAAATTCAGAAGAGAACAAGAACTTTTCTATCTTCTATGAAAAATTTGGAACTGTATTTTAAATTTTTTCATCTGTTTGAGAAAAATCTGAACTGAAGTGGAAAAATTTTATATTATTTTGGGAAAATAGAAATGATCAATGACTTATTTCATTTTCATTGAGAAAATTCAGAATCGAAGTTGAACTTTTCTTCACTTCTTTGAGAAAATTTAAAATTGAAGTGAAACTTTTTAATCTTCATAGAAAATAATCACAATCATAGTATAGCTTTTACTATCTTTTATGTAGAAATTTAGAACTGAACTTTAAATTTTTTATGTCATAGCGAACTTAAAACTGAAGTGGCAGCTTTTTATTTTCTCTGGAGAAATTAGAATTGAATTGTGTTCTTTGATAAAATTCTGAAGAGAACTTGAATAATCACGATCAAAGTATAACTTTTCCAATATTCTACGAAAAATTTGGAACAGAACATTAAATTTTTTTCATCTCTACGTGAAGTCGGAACTGAATTTAAGAAAATTTAGAATTAAAGTGAAACTTTGTATCTTCATGGAAAATAATCACTATCATAGTATAACTTTTCCTATCTTCTACAGACAAATTTAGAACAGAACTTTAAATTTTTTATGTCTTGGTGAACTTAAAACTGAAGTGGAAGCTTTTTATTTTCTCTGGAGAAATTAGAATTGAATTGTGTTTGTTGGTAAAATTCAGAAGAGAACTTGAACTTTTCTATCTTCTATGAAAAATTTGTAATAGTATTTTAAGTTTTTCATATGTTTTATAAAAATCTGAAGTGAAGTGGAAAATTTTTATATTATTTTGGAGAAATAGAATTGATCAATAACATATTTCATTTTCAATGAGAAAATTAAGAAACAAAGTTGAACTTTTCTTCTTTCGAGAAAATATATTGAACAGAACTTTAAATTTTTTCATCTCTTTGAGAAAGGTCGGAACTGAATTTAAGAAAATTTAGAATTAAAGTGAAATTTTTTATCTTCATAGAAAATAATCACAATCATAGAATTGAATTGTGTTCTTTGGTAAAATTCAGATTAGAACTTGATCTTTTCTATCTTCTAAGAAAAATTTGGAACAATATTTTCAATTTTTTCATCTCTTTGAGAAAAATCTGAAGTGAAGTGGAAAATTTTATATTATTTTGGGAAAATAGAATTGATCAATAACTTATTTCATTTTCATTGAGAAAATTCGGAATTGAAGTTGAACTTTTCTTCTTCCGGGGAAATATTTGGAACAGAACTTTAAATTTTTTCATCTCTTTGAGAATGGTCAGAACTGAATTTAAGAAAATTTAGAATTAAAGTGAAATTTTTTATCTTCATAGAAAATAATCACAATCATAGTATAACTTTTCCTATCTTCTACGGAAAAATTTAGAAGTGAACTTTAAATTTTTTATGTCTTGGGAATTTTCTTGTTCCGGTAAAATATTTTGAATATAACTTTAAATTTTACTCTTTGAGAAAGGTCGGAAAGTAAAAAGTTAAAAAATACCATGTTAAAAAATTCAAGAAAGTATTTACAAATTGGGGAGGGGACTCTTTGAGGTTGGAAAATGGGTTTAGGAATGACATTATGAATGGAACTTGTTCAGAAGATATAATAAAGCCATAAAAAAGTATTAAAAAAATGGAGAGGGGACTCTTTGGGGGGCCCGGGGAGGGTGTTTGGGAGACCCTTGGGGGAGGGTGTCCCTTCTGTGTCTCAATGCACAAAAAAAGTATAAAAAATGGGGGAGGGAAGAGGAGGGGAGGGGAGGAGGAGGAGGGGAGGGGAGGAGGAGGAGGGAGGAGGAGGAGGGAGGAGGAGGAGGAGGAGGGAGGAGGAGGGGAGGGGAGGATGGGAGGGGAAGAGGGGAGGGGGAGGGGGAGGAGGGAGGAAGAGGGAGGGGGCCCTTTGGGGCCAGGGGGGCCCTTTGAGGACCGGGGGAGGGCCTTTGGGGTCCTGGGTGCCCTTTGGGGGTCCGGGGGCCCTTTGAGGACCAGAGGAGGGCCTTTGAGGGTCTGAGGAGGGCGTTTGGGGGGTTGGGGCTCTATGGGAGCTTGGGAGGCCTTTGAGTACCGGGGTCTTCCTTCGGGGTTGGGGTGGGGATCGGAACCCTTTGGGGTTGGGGTAAAGGACCTCACAACACTGTTCAAATGGAACTTGTGTATTATAACGACCACAGAGTTTCACCCTCAAATTCTCTTCTAAAACCTTTCCTAAAATCTTCTTTCAAAATGTCTCTAACTGTTTCGCCGAAATAATCCCATAAAATGGATAAAACCGTTTCGCCCAAATAATCCCTAAACGTAATTTCAGCGTGTTCCTTTTGTTTGGCATCTCTGCGCTAACGCATTTCAAATTTCTAGGAAACCCTTTCCTACGTTAATCTCTTCATCTCATAAATTTTCCTAGCTAAACTATTAGGGTTTCGTTAGAATATCAATTTATCTCTCCGACTTAAAGCTCCGTGAAGCCGTATTTAAAAATAGAATTTCTATCTCTTTAGACTCCCGCATAATTCCAAGATAACAAGTGATGTCAATTATAATTCCTGACCGAGTCCTAGATCAATAACATTGTTTCCCGTTAGAATTCAATGCGCATGTGCAACCTTCGCCCCGGAGCTATTACACATAGAAACATCAAATAAATCGATCTTGGAAAAAGAGGTCATTGAGCGATTACGTAATCTTTCCCCCTAGAGACTCTATGACCATATTGTTTCATAATTCCCCACGTTCGTGAATCAATAATTCTACCATCGATTATGTAAATCACTCCTCATGCCATTACACGTGGCCAAACAACAACAACAACAGATCGATTGACCTTGACACACCCCCATTAGACTCGATCGATAATCCTTGAATAAATTATGTCCCGTCAGCATTAAACTAAATTGTAGATGGCAGCACATGTATTCGTACGGGGTCAATAGGGTCACTTCTACTAACATCTATCTCAAAACTTTTATCGGATGTATTTGGGAAAAAAGCGTGGGAGGGGCTGGTTACCCTCCAATATCTTTTGACGCTTAAAAAAGGAACTAGAGCTTTCAATTTCCAATCAAATGAGCCCTCTCTAAAGTTTATACGAGCATTCTTTCCATAAGAGCCATATATGCCCCCAGGGTATAACTTATAACCCTTGCCCTACAGACTGCGGGGGGAGTGTCCAGCACAAAAATATACTTTCCAAAACTTACAACTACGTTAAACAAAATGGCTATCTTCAAGTTTCGATTGGGTTTAATTTGGGAAATGGTGGGCGTGGAAGGGGTGTTAGTCGCCTTCCAATCACTTTCGACTATTAAAAAGGACATTGGCCATTTAGATTTCCAATCGAACGAGTCCTTTTTGAAGTTTCTAAGACAACGCTTTCTATAAAAACCTTATATGCCCGCAAGGCAACGCTATAGTAAATTAAACCCTTTCATAAGAACCACATACGCCTCCAGGACAACACTTACAACGCCTAACCATCGGGCCTTGGGGGGTTGTGTTGACAGCGGAGTTTTTATTATCTAATTTTTGAACAATTTTTAAAAAAATGTCTATCTAAAAATTTGTAGCCGAGGGGTTTGAGGAAAAAGGGCGTGGGGGGGGACCAACTCGAACTTTCAATTTTCAATTAAATGAGCCCTCTATGAAGTTTATATGAGAATCCCTTTCATAAGAACCATATACGCCCCCAGGACAAGACTTACAACCCTACCCTCCGGGCCCTGGGGGGTTGTGTTGACAACGGAGTTTTTGCTATCTAATTTTTGAACAATTTTTAAAAAACTGGCTATCTCAAAATTTGTAGCGGATGGGTTTGGGGAAAAGGACATAGGGGGACTAGTTGTCCTTAAATCTCTTGACTCTTAAAAAGTGAACTAGAACCGGAGTTTTTGTTATCTAATTTTTGAACAATTTAAAAAAAAACTAGCTATCTCAAAATTTCGACCGGTTGGGTTTGGGGAAAAAGGGCATGAGGGGGACTAGTTGCCCTTAGATCTCTTAACTTTTGAAAATGAAATGGAACTTTCCATTTTCAATCAAATGCGCCCTCTATAAGGTTTATACGAACATCCCTTTCATAAGAACCATACATGCCTTTAGGGCATAGCTTAGAAAGCCTTCCCCTCAGACCCTGGGGGGTTGTATTGACACCGGAGTTCCTCTTATCTGACCTTTGAAGTATTTTTTTTAACAAAATGTCTATCTCAAAATTTTCATCGGATGAGTTTGGAAAAAGAAGGTCTGGGGGGGGTTTAGTTTCCCTTGGATCTCTTTTGACTATTAAAAAGGGAACTTTAACTTTCGTTTTCCAATCAAATAAGCTCTCTCTGACACTTATACGAGCATCTATTTCATAAGAACCATATATACCCCAGGGCATAACTTACAACACTTGTCACTGGGCCCTGGGTTGTTGTGTCGACACCTGAGTTTTTTTTATCTGACTTTTGAACAATTTTTAACTTCATGTCTATATCAAAATTTTTTATCGAATGCATTCGGGAAAAAAGGGGCATGGGGGGGGGGGGGGAGTTGACCCCTAATCTCTTGTGACTCTCAAAAACTGGATTAGAACTTTCAATTTCCAATCAAATGAGCCTTCTCGGAAGTTTTTACGAGCATCCCTTCCATAAAAACTATATATTCCCGCAGGGATAACCTTCAACACCTGTCCTCGGGCCCTGGGGCAGTGTCGACTCCGGAGTTATCGTTATATTGTCTTTGAACTATTTTATAAAAAATGGCTATCTCAAATTTCTTATCAGAAGGGTTTGAGAAAAAAGGCATGGAGGGGGCTGGCTAGGTGTTCTCCAATATCTTTTGACTGTTAAAAAGCGAACTAGAGCTTTCAATTTCCAACCAAGTGTTTACGAGTATCCCTTCCATAAGAACCATATATTCCCTCAAGGCATAATTTAAAACTCCTGCCCCCGACCCCTGGGGGGCTGTGTCGACACCGGATTTTTTTTAATATGATCTTAGAACTATTTTTAACAAAATAGCTATCTCCAAATTTTTATCGGGTGCATTTAAGAAAAAAGGGCGTGGGGGGCTGGTTACCCTCCAATATCGTTTGACGCTTAAAAAGGGAACTAGAGCTTTCAATTTTCAATCAAATGAACCCTCTCTAAAGTTTATACAAGCATTCCTTCCATAAGAGCCATATATGCCCCCAGGGCATAACTTATAACCCTTGCACTATAGATTGTGGGGGGAGTTTCCTACTCAAAGATATACTTTCCAAAACTTACAAATACGTTATGCAAAATGGCTATCTTCAAGTTTTGATTGGATGTTTTTGGGGAAATGGTGGGAGTGGAAGGGGTGTTAGTCACCTTCCAATCACTTTCGACTATTAAAAAGGCCTTTGGCCATTTAAATATCTAATCGAATGAGCCATTTTTGAAGTTTCTAAGACAACGCTAGTAGAACCCCCTTATCCAATACTGACAGTGCATAATTTATTCTTGGTTTATTGATCCACTATGGGGAGAGAATTTCTTGGAACTTGATTTACATAAACGAAGGGGAGAGGATTTCTGAGAAATTGATTACATAATCGACGGTGAATTATTGATCAACGAAGGTGAATTAAGAAACAACATGGCTTTTCTGATCTTTAGGTCTGAGAGATAAACCAATATTCTATTTTTAAATATGGCTTCTCAGGTCTTTAGGTCTGAGAGATAAATATTAATATTCTATCAAAGCCATAATAGTGTAACTAGGAACACCTTAGATATTTTTTCAGAAATCCATACAAGATCAAGACAAATTGAATATATTTTACGCGGGAAATGGTTGCCTGGGAATTTCAAATGTAACAGCGCAGAGATGCCGAAACAAAGGAACACGCAGAAATTAATTTTAGGGGATTATTTGGGCGAAACAGTTTGGGACATTTTAGGGATTTTTTGGGCGAAACAGTTTGAGACATTTTATAAGATGATTTGGGGTGAAACTTTGTGATCGTTATAATACACAAGTTCCACCTGAAAAGTTTTGTAAGGGCTCCTACTCCAGCCCTAATGGGCCCCCTCACCTCGTCCCCCCAGGCCCCTAAAGGATCCTCCCCCTCCCCCCGGGCCCCCAAAGGGCCCCTCCCCCGGGTCCCCCAAAGGCCCCCTCACCAGCCCCCCAAAGGCACCCTCACCAGCCCCCAAAAGGGTCCCCTCCCAGGCCCCCAAAGGGTCCCCCTCCCGGGCCCCCAAAGGGTCTCCCTCCCGGGTACCCAAAGGGTCCCCTCTCCCCGCACCCACAAAGAGCCCCCCACCCTAGTTTAGAGTTTTAGTTTGGTATTAGTTTCCATTTTTTTTTGAGTTATATTTTAGTTTAGTTGTAGTTCAGAGTCTAGAGTTTCAAGTTAGACTCTCAGCACTTAGAGTTTTAGTTAGAGTTATAGTTTAGTTTAGTTGTAGTTGTGTTTTTGGTCTTTCAGTATTATCTAAGCTATAAGCTATTGGTTATAGTTTCGGTCTAGATTCTTAGTTTAAAGTTGTTCTTTGTACTTTTAGATTTGTTTAGTATTAGTTAAGGGTTTTAGCTTAGAGTTGTAGTTTAGTTTTTTTATAAAGTTTTATTTTACAGTTTTAGTTGAATTTTAGTTAAGAGTTTTAGTTTGGATTTTAGAGTTTTAGCTTAGAGTCTTAGCTTAGAGTTTTAGTTAGAGTTATAGTTTAGTTTAATTTTAGTTAACAGTTTTAGTTTAGAATTTAGAGTTTTAGTTTAGAGTTTAGAGTTTTAATTAGAGTTATAGTTTAGTTTAATGTTTGTTAAGAGTTTTGGCTTAGAGTCATAGCTTAGTTTTAGTTAAGAGTTTTAGTTTAGAATTTCAGTTTGGTATTAGCTTGCAGTTTTATTGAGAGTTATTGTAGTTTAGAGTTTTAGTTTAGAGTTTAAAGTTTTAGTTTAGAGTCTTAGCTTAGAGTTTTAGTTGGAGTTATAGTTTTGTTTAGTTTTAGTTAAGAGTTTTTGTTTAGAGTTTAGAGTCTTAGCTTAGAGTTTTAGTTAGAGTTAAGAGTTTCAGTTTAGAGTCTTATCTTAGAGATTAAGTAGTATATATAGTTTAGTTTAGTTTTAGATGAGAATTTTTAGTTTTAAATTTGGGTCTTAGCTTAGAGTTTTTGTTCGAGTTATAGTTCAATTTTAGTTAGGAGCTTTAGTTTAGATCTATAGTTTAGTTTTACTTAGGAGTTTAGTTTAGAGTTTATTGTTTGAGTTTATAGTTTTACTTTAGAGTTTTAGTTAGATTTATAGTTTTAGTTTAGTTAAGAGTTTTAGTTTAGATATTTGAGTTTTAGTTTTGAGTCTTAGCTTAGAGTTTCAGTTAGAGTTATAGTTTAGTTTAGTTTTAAATCAGAATTTTAGTTTTGAGTCTTAGCTTAGAGTTTTAGTTAGAGTTATAGTTTAGTTTAGTTTTAGTTAAGATTTTAGTTTATAGGTCTTGTTGAGTTTTAGATAAGAGTTTTAGTTTAGAGTTTAGAATTTCTGTTTCACTTTTAGTTTAGTTTAGTATTAGTTAAGAGTTTTAGTTTAGAGTTGTAGTTTAGTTTTAGTTAAGAGTTTTAGTTTAGAGTCGTAGTTTAGTTTTAGTTAGGAGTTTTAGTTTAGAGTATAGAGTTTTAGCTTAGAGTCTTAGCTTAGAGTTTTTAGTTAGACTTATAGTTTAGTTTAGTTTTAGTTAAGAGTTTTATTTAGAGTTGTAGTTTAGTTTCAGCTAAGAGTTTTAATTTAGAGTTGTAGATTAGTTTAGTTTTAGTTAAGAGTTTTAGTTTAGAGTTGTTGTTTAGTTTTAGATATGAATTTTAGTTTAGAGTTTTAGTTTAATATTAGCTTACAGTTTTAGTTAGAGTTATAGTTTAGTTTAGTTGTAGTTTTAGAGTCTAGAGTTTCAAGTTAGACTCTCGGCACTTAGAGTTTTAGTTAGAGTTATATTTTATTTTAGTGTTAGTTAAGTGTTTTTGGACTTGTTGTTTAGTTTTAGCTAAACGTTTTAGTTTAGAGTTTTAGCCTAGAGTCATAGCTTAGAGGTTTTCCTTGCACTTTTAGTTTAGTTTAGTTTTAGATAATAGTTTTAGTTTAGAGTTTTAGTTTGGACTTAGCTTAGAGTTTTAGTTAGACTTACAGTATTTAAGAGTTTTAGTTTAGAGTTTAGAGTTTTAGTTTACAGTCTTATCTTAGAGTTTTAGTTAGAGTTATAGTTTAGTTTAGTTTTAGATAATAGTTTTTGTTTACAGTTTAGAGTATTAGCCTCGAGTTTTAGTTAGAGTTTAGAGTTTTAGTTTCGAGCCTTAGCTTAGAATTTTAGTTCTATTTATAGTTTAGTTTAGTTTTAGTTGAGAATTTAAGAGTGTTAATTTTGAGCCTTATCTTGTAATTTTTGTTAATCTTTTATTATAGTTGAGTTTTATTTAGGAGCTTTAGTTTAGAAATACATTATTGCTATGAATGAGAGTTTTAGTTTAGAGTTTATTTTTCTGGTTTAAAGTTTTAATTTATTGTTTTATTTAGTGTAATAGTTCCACATTATTTTTAGCTCAGAGTTGTAGTTTAGTAATTGGAGTTTTATTTTAGAGTCTTAGCTTATAGTTTTAGTTAGAGTTATAGTTTAGTTTAGTTTTAATTCAGAGTTTTAGTTTAGAGTCTTTGCTTAGAATTTTAGTTAGAGTTATAGTATAGTTTAGTTTTAGTTTAGAGTCTAGAGTTTTAATTTAGAGTGTTAACTTAGAGTTTTAGTTAGAGTTATAGTTTAATTTAGTTTTAATTAAGAGTTTTAGTTTAGACTTATAGTTTAGTTTCAGTTAAGAGTTTTAGTTTTGAATTGTAGTTTAGTTTTAGTTAAGAGTTTTAGTTTAGAGTTGTTGTTTAGTTTTAGTTAAGAGTTTTAGTTTGGAGTTGTAGTTTAGTTTAGTTTTAGTTTAGAGTTGTTGTTTAGTTTTATATATGAGTTTTATTTTAGAGTTTTAGTTTGATATTAGCTTACAGTTTTAGTTAGAGTTATATTTTAGTTTAGTTTTAGTTCAGAGTCTAGAGTTTCGAGTTAGACTCTCAGCACTTAGAGTTTTAGTTAGAGTTATATTTTATTTTAGTTAATTGCTTTTGGACTTATAGTTTAGTTTTAGCTAAGCGTTTTAGTTTAGAGTTTTAGCCTAGAGTCATAGCTTAGAGTTTTATTGCACTTTTAGTTCAGTTTAGTTTTAGATAACAGTTTTAGTTTAGAGTTTCAGTTTGGTATTAGCTTACAGTTTTAGTTATAGTAGTTAAGAGTTTTAATATAGAGTTTAGAGTTTTGTTTAGAGTCTTAGCTTAGAGTTTTAGTTAGATCTATAGTTTAGTTTAGTTTTAATTAAGAGTTTTAGTTTAGAGTCTTAGCTTAGAGTTTTAGTTGGAGTTATAGTTTAGTTTAATTTTAGTTAAGAATTTTAGTTTAGAGGTGTTGTTTAGCTTTAGATAAGAGTTTTAGTTCAGAGTTATATAAACTATAAACTAAAACTCTTATCTAAAACTAAACAACACCTCTAAAATAAAATTCTAAACTCTAAACTAAAACTCTTAACTACTATAACTCTTACTTAAACTGTAAGCTAATATCAAACTGAAACTCTAAACTAAAACTCTTATCTAAAACTAAACTAAAGTAAAAGTACAAGGAAAAACTCTAAGCTATGACTCTACTTCAGAGTGGGCTCATTTGATTTAAAATTGAAAGTTCTAGTTGACTTTTATAGAGTCAAAAGAGATCGAAGGGCAATTAGTCCAGGGACAGGCGTTGTAAGTTATACTCTGGGGATATCTATGGTTCTTTAGAAGGGATGCTCGTATAAACTTCAGAGAGAGCTCATTTGATTGAAAATATAAATTTTTTGTTCACTTTCAGTTCACTAAAGAGTCAAAAGAGACCGAAGGTTAATTAGCCCCCCCCCCCCAGTCCTTTTTCCCCAAACACATCCGACAAAAGCTTTGAATTTGCCATTTTGTTAAAAATAGTTTAAACATCAAATATCAACAACTCCGAGGTTGACACAAACCCATTTTTTCATTTTGATGTTGTTACTTTGATACCAGTTTTGATACTTCGATGAACATTTGATTTTTTTACAAAAGATTGATTTTAAAATAAGGAATTTTTAAGAACTTGAAACTTTTTGCAATCAAAAACGAATAAAATTAATTAAAAAAAAACATTCTGAAAAATAAGTTTTTCAACGAAAATTAAAGGCCATTTTAAACTTAAGCTCAGCAGGTACAAATACCTGTTAAAATGCAAACTCAAAACGACTAGAAATTACTATTCAAGAATTAATGAAACCAAAAATGAGCTTAAATTAAATAAACAATCATAACAAAAAACATACAACAAGTAATAATATAAATGAATAAATAGATCTTTAAGCGAGTAATGCTTAGATTTAATATTAAAATCAAGCTTAAACGAAAAAATATTTTCCTATTGAGGCGTAAATGAAACTTAAAACGAACAGAAATTAAATAAACAATCAATGCAAACAAACATACAATAGATATTAATGTAAATTAATAAATTAATCTTAAAACGAGTGAAACTTAAATTGAATATGCAAATCAAGCTTGAAACGAACAAAAATTACTACAAACAAGAGCTTGGGTATGACCTCTTTCTCTTACTGTAAAAATTTAAACCCTACTGCGTCTTTGGTGCTTTACTTAAAAGTATATGCGTTTTGAGGGGTCTTGGAAAGTATAAACAACATCACTTTGAATATTTCATGTATAATGATATTAATTGTTGAAAGACCCATCCGTTTAAGAATTTATTTCACTATAATTTTATTTTATTTTCAATGCTGTAAGAACTGGAAAAGAAAATATTTGTAATATAATTCGTTTTCAGTTAAGTGCCAATGACGCAGTTGGCTTTTGGTTTTTATTTACAGTTAAGGAAGGAGGCAATATCCAAACACTTGTTTGTAGTGAAACTATATTCGTCTTGAACAACTTTAAAAAGAGCCAATAAATTAAACTGAATATTTTATGTATAATGATATTAATTGCTCAAAGCTCATCAGTTCAGAATGTTACTATAATTCTAATGTTTATTTTCAATATTAAGTCTTACTTGACTTACTTACTTGACTTAAGGCGTCAGCCGAGGGATTGGCATAGAGAACGATGAGACTAGGCGCCTCCAGGTTGACCTATCGCTTGCCAGGATCACAGCTTCTTCCACCGGGATGTGGGCTTGGGTGAGGAATTCATCGGCTTTGTCTTTCCACCTAGTGTGTGGGCGTCCTCTGGGTCGTTTCCATCCGTGTAGGGTGGGGTCGAAGTCAAATGTGACCCTTGCTGGGGCGTCGCGTGGCATGCGAAGGAGGTGGCCATACCACCGTATAGTACGCTGGGCGAGCTGGGTTGAGAAAGGAGTTTGAGCAGTACGTGATAGGAGAGTCTGGTTTCTAACGAGGTCAGTCCAGTGAAGTCTTTCGATTCTTCGGAGATGTTTTGTCTGAGTGACATCGACGGCGCTGAGGATAGATTTGGCAGCTGGCCACGTCTCCACTCCATACAGCAGGACGGTGCTGACTGACGCATTGTAGATGCACATTTTGGTAAATCGGCTTATGTTTGGCTTTCGCCAGATGCTGCTAAGCCTCCCAACAAGTGCTGAAACCTTGGAAATTTGAGATGTAAGCTCTTTTGTGATCAAGCCATCATTTGACAGAATAGATCACAGGTAAGTGAATTCTCAAACCACATCTACTTGGTTGCTTCTGATGTTGACTTCCTTTACAGTAAAACGGGACGTGGGGGGCTCAAGGAGCATAACTTTGGTTTTCTGCCAGTTGATCTTCAGTCCAACTTTCGAGGCTTCTTCTGAGAGCACCTGGAGAGCTTTGGTCATCTTATCGACGGTGCTCGCAACTAGTGCTATGTCGTCGGCGAAGTCAGCATCAGAGAGTACCCGGTCTCCGAACTGAAGACTGAATTGAAAGCAATTCATTGTGCTGGACATAAAATGGTCTATGAAGCAGTTGAAAAGCTCGGGAACGGCGGCACAACCTTGCCGGACACCAGTCTTCACCGGGAATGTGGGACTGCGTCTTCCATTGACTTGCACGCAGCTTTCCGTATCCTCATACAGCTTTTCAAAGAGTGAGCAATATTTCTTGGGTAGACCCGTAGTTCTTAGTATCAGCCAAATTGAGCGGTGATCAACAGAATCGAAGGCAGCCTTAAAGTCCACGAATGCAATGTACGCTTTTTGGTGGAACTCCTGCGTCTTCTCGATCAACTGGCGCATAGTAAACATTTGATCCGTCGTCGACCTGCAGGGCATGAATCCGGCTTGCTGGACTCTTCTCTTTCTACGCAAAAAGGTGGAACACCTGTCCAGGAGTGACATGGCGAAGAGTTTACCAGGAATGAAGAGAAGCGTGATCCCACGATAGTGGGAGCAGATTTGACGGCTGCCCTTACGTTTTCAGAGTGGCAATATCATGCCAGCACACCAGTCATTCGGTATGCTTTCCCTCGTCCATACAGCTGAGAAGATTATCTGGAGCCACAGAATCATCGCTGCACCCCCATACTTGAGGAGTTCTGCAGAAATACCACAGACGCCGGGGGCTCGATTATTATTTAACCGTTTTACAGCATTTTGGATCTCAAAGGTGGTAAACGGTTGCGATACGAGGTAGGAAGTAGCCTCAGGTGTGGTCATTGCTGCTTCAATCAGATCAGGGTCGGGATGAGCAACTGCCTCGGCATTCAGAAGCATTGAGAAGTGACTTCTCCAGGCAGAGAGTTGGCCTGCATCGTCATCCGGCATGCTTCCGTCAGCAGAAGAAACACGGCTCACGGTGGAAGTCTTCCCTTCCGTCAGCTCGCGGAGTTGTTTGTAGAGGGAGCAGGTGTCTCCTTTTCTCGAGGCATCTTCAAGATCGCTGGCTTTCTTGTCGACAAATGTCTTCCTATCACTGTGCAGTAGGCTATTGCGCAGGCCATTGAGTCGTCTGTACTCTGGCATATTTTTTGCTAAACGGGCCTTCCGGCGCAGCTCGATTACAGACAGAGTCTCCGGGGATATCCAGGGTTTATTCTTGTGTGTGCTGCTGCCAATGGTTCTGCCAGCAGAATCGAGTATATTATCTTTGAAAGACTTCCAGGCTACTTCAGGGTCGTCCAGAACTTGGAGGCAGCTAAACCGGTTAGAGATATCGAGAGCATACTTCTGTTGCATCTGAGATGTAGCCAGACTACTCAGATCAAGCTTGGGAGGCCGTCTTTCTTGTCCTTGTGCTCTCAGGCGTAGCCTGAGTGTGGAGACTACCATCCTATGGTCTGTGTTTCCAAGCTCGGCCGACCTATAAGTCCGGCAATTTGTTATCGACGAGCGCCAGTGACCCCAGATCATAACATAATCGATCATCTTCTTTGTCTGGCCGTCATTACTATACCAAATGTATTTGTGCATATCTCGTCTCTGAAAGAGCGTGTTTGAAATAACCAGATTATGCATATTGCAGAGCTGGAGGAGTCTTTGTCCATTGTCATTCAGTGAATCTGGAGTCACAGGGCCGAGAACTCTTCTCCACACGCCCTCCCTGTCATTTACTGTCGCGTTAAGGTCTCCCAGAAGAGTGACGATGTCGTGGGGTGGGATTCTAGACAGGGTCACTGAGAGCTCCGCATAGAACTGATCCTTCACTTCCGCAGGGCTAGGATTGGTGGGAGCATAGCATACAATAATTGTCCACTTTACATGCTTGTGCTGGAGCTGAGCCATCAATATTAAGTACAAAAGAAAATATTTGCCATAAAATAAAGTGCCAATAAAGTGCCAATGTCAAAGTGTCAATAAAGTGTCAGTAAAGTGCCAATGACACAGTAGGTTTTAGACTTTTACAGTGAGAGAAGGAGGTGATACCTAAACTTTTGTTTATAGTAATTTTTGTTCGTTTCAAGCTTGATTTGCATATTAAATTTAAGTTTCACTTGTTTTAAGATTTTTTTATTAATTTACATTAATATCTATTGTAGGTTTATTTGCATTGATTGTTTATTTAATTTCTGGTCGTTTCAAGTTTCATTTATACTTCAATAGGAAAATATTTTTCTTCGTTTTAAGCTTGATTTTGATATTCAATTTAAGTACCACTCGCTTTAAGATCTATTTATTCATTTTTATTATTACTTATTGTATGTTTTTTGCAATGATTGTTTATTTAATTTCTGTTCGTTTTGGGTTTCATTTATTCTTTAATAGTAATTTCTAGTCATTTTGAGTTTGAATTTTAACAGGTTAACTTAACTTATTTTTCGAAAAGTTTTTTTTTAGTTAATAAATAATAAAACATTGGAGCCGTATGGCCTATAATATAGGCAATGCTATAGCGCTTCGTCTTTTTATCCGCCATGGTCAAGTATGCCTACGTCCGCAACCACAGTATCTAAATTGCTGAGGTGGGAAAGAGAATAAATAAACTTTCCCATTCTGAAAGGAGCTGGTTGAAATGTTTAAGTTTAATCAAAATAAACATTTAATTTTATAAATTAAGATTTCAAAAATGAAATGTTAATTTTGTGTTTATTTTACTTTAGACATGGAGTAAAATATACACATAAGTTTCCTTTGAGGTTTCATATATTGGCCATGGATTTAAGGTGCAAGTAAATTTGTTTAATTTAAGTTTTAGTTCATAATCTAAGTATAATTTTGAATTCACTATTTGTCGGATATATTCAATTACCTAGCAGTTTAAGGTCTCACTGTCGATCGTCTGGACTAAAAGAATGTTTGTGAGAAGTCAAGATGTATTTCTCGTCCTTATTTTGTCAGAGGTTCGGTCATGGTAATGAAGCTGAAAAGGACTTGTCTGCCAAATTCCGATAAAACTGATACCAATTTAGTTTTAAAAACTTTCTAAAAGTAGCCAGAAAATTATAGAATTAGAACCAACGCCGAGTAATTGATGGCGTGCCGCCGATCATTTCCGGTGGCGTGTCGCCAAAAGAGATTCTGCGCTGGTGGTGCGCCACAGCCGAGTATATAATTTTATCCGCCACCGCCAAA
Organism: Artemia sp. Qi Xiang Cuo; assembly: GCF_049724085.1. NCBI lineage: Eukaryota > Metazoa > Arthropoda > Branchiopoda > Anostraca > Artemiidae > Artemia > Artemia sp. Qi Xiang Cuo. The sequence goes on from NC_142811.1 coordinate 32,017,041, forward strand.
TTTTATTTTATTGCGGCTTTGGGGGCAACTCTTGTCGTCGTGCAGTCACGCTCAGGAGCATTAAAAAGATCTAAAGTTGGTCCGCACCTTTGTGTTAAGCTAAGCCACCAATAGTGTTGAACTAGATCGTGGGGATTTTGGAACCTGACAAAATACATGTCATTTCCACAACTAATTTTAAGCTAAGTTTTTGCTTCTTTAAGGCCTAACAGCATAACAGCAATTAAATTTCGACTTCGGTCAAATCTTTAAGATCTTAAATACTATACCTTTCTTAAAGTAATTAGTAACCACTTTACAAGCTTTCTTGTAGGTGGCCTTCTGATGTAAATTTGAAGATGAAATCACTTGTTTAAATTTTAGATTGATAATTATTTCAACCATACTCAGTCTAGATTCTCTAGACGATACATAATATAAAATGGTTTACTACGTCTTTGGATTGGCACTCAATTTATCTACGAAGCATATAATCAAGGCCTGTCCAAATATGGCAGTTAATTGAGAACCCGATCAGATTACCAAAAATTAGTATCTGAAAATTTCATATTACGACCTTAGGAGTTGAGAACAAACAGATTACGTTTTTTTTAAAACATTGAATCTACTAAATCATTATAGAATGATATAATATAATTTTCCTGGAGTCATAAGGCACATGGAATACCCATATTTATAAGGAACAAACTATGTCAGTCTGGGTGAGGAATCCTCTGACTTGAACCGTAGTTTCATTGTATTAACACAGACAATGCCTTTGAAATAGAAAGAGCCGAAAATTTAATTTTTGCCAGGGTTCTAAGCTCTAGCAAGCATCCTAGAAAGTAACAGCACTGAGGACCCTCAAATTTGGTTTACCTTCACGTATTGCTGGCTAGTATTGCAAACTGTGTTCGGCACATGTGCCTTAAATACGACAAAAATAGACAGTTAAAATATTTGGGTTTAAGCCCAACTTTGTAAAATTCTTATATAAAAGCAAAATAGAAGCATGAGCCTATGAAATAAAACAAATCCCAAATACTTTTGTGTATAATTCAACTGCATTTTGGTCAGATTTTTATTTATTTTGTTTAGTATAGAACATAGCATAAAAAGGGAACTTTAAAATACAAATCCAGTGGCAAGATGATAACCCGTGACCAGTAAAGCAAGAATGCCATCCTAGTTTTGGAAGGAAAGACTTAATGTTCGTAAATTAGGATAACCCCTCTAGGGTATGGGAGAAGCAACTAAGAAGCATATTTAAAGGGGATATAAATACCAACAGAAAGTAAATCTATATTTAACTGTTTTCTTTACATACAAGTGAAAAGCTAGTTTGAAAATTAAAACGGACAAAATCACCCTGAAAAAGGATGACTCGGAACACATAATTAATTGCTTGCAATTTACTGATAAAATTACCACAATACAATATCAGTCTTTCTTGAGAGTTCTTACTGCAAACACGTCTTTTTGGATATATTTTCATTCATACAGTAAGCCTGTTAATGCAGTAAGACATTTGTGATTCCCAGTGGTATTTTATTGAAATAATTTCACAATCGGACTTGAACTTGAATATAGTTCGCCTTGAACTTGGATTATATTATTTGACCTTCATAATAGATTGACCTGCTACATATATATTTTGATTGGAATGCTGGACTGTCCCTGGCTATGATAATTTGATTGCGTAATGATCGAACAAAATAGGAAGATTATTTTAAATTCGTTGCTGAACTTTGTCACCAGATCTATGCTTGATGGTGCGAAAATGGATCTGATTATCAGAAAACCTGTGATTTTTTTTTTATCAAGGTACTATTATCAGTGCTAAAGAGTTTTTGTAGAAGGAGCTGAATATTCAGAGCCGACGTGTAAAACATGTGAAAGATGAAGATAATGTATTTGCCATATCAAAAAGTTAAATCAGACAGCAAAGGATAATCTGCCTATTCACACTTTTGTGATCTTCTCGCTTTCTGAAACCCCCACAAACGGGGAGGCAGTCCCGGCTACTTTAGTCTTGAAAGTTAATGAATTCTGTCGAAAAATAGACAGTGTTTTAGAGAATGCGAAGCATTGATACCAACACAACAACTAACCCTGCCCTAGCTCCTATGTTTGCCTTTGTACTAGAGGACTGTCCTGCAAACCTGAACTAACCTAGTGCTCTTAAGGACTTTGTCGATAAGCTTTGCCCTGGGGTCTCAGGTGAAATAACTAAAATTAAAATATCGGCTTCGGAATGAAAATTTGTTGTTAAGTCAATGCGTGCAGCGAACAAAATTGCCGGGACTGCTAAGAACAGTACCTCAGATATCTCGGTGAGTGTGAAATCCCCACTGTTTATAGGGGCCCTGAAAGGCGTACCGAACAAATATGATGAGAATCAATACATATCTCTTGTACCAAACTGCTTGAAAGTTTCACAGTGCGGAAAGTCCCGAGTGTTCAAGGTCTACTTTGAGTCAAAACAAAACCTGGATCAGTTCTTGAAAGTGTCTGTGTGAACTTGGCTACGAAAAGCTTTCTGCACAAGCATTTGTATATCTTCAAAAGCGTTGTTTCTCGTGTCATAAAACTGGAGATTTGGCCTCGCAGTGCTCAGATTGTGCCCCCTTCTCTTGCAGTGGATCATGCGATCACACCTATAACAGTGCCTTTCTGTGTTCGGAAAATTAATCTGTCTAGAATGTAAAGTTGCCAGCCGTACTTGTTACAATGTAAAGGGTCCCAATAACCACAGTCAACTAGCAAAGCCAACGGTATGATATGGATCTGTCTACTAAAGCAAGCTGTATTTTCGGGAAACACTAATGGTGGACTTTTAGTCAAACTTCCGGTGATAAGAGGTTTGTTTTCGAACCGTGACGTATTGTGCTTGCAAGTACATTTTTGACGAGTCATAGTGTAGGCCTTCTGAAAATTGATAATGATTTTTTTAGCAGCTCGGCGCCCGCTAAACGTTCCGCTTCCGATGGCCGCCCCTTCGGTGGTATTGTGAAACTTGTTATGACCCCGTGTCGGTCGAGTATTTTTGATTCATGGGATTTTTTCTTGCTGTCCGTGTAGAAGAGTATGTTATTGCAAACATCTATCTCCCGACAGACTACCGCAATGACCGATCAGAATTTTTTTTTACTTCTGCGTGGGAAAAACTAATGTTTTGCCTTTCGAAGATTCACCAGTTAGATAAGTGTTGCAATATTATAGGAGATTTTAACTGTAATTTAACTGACGCCTAGTTATTGCGTGCTTCTGTTTTGTCTGGTATTTTTGATGATTCGCTTAGGGTCTTGCCGAAGGATCTCGATTTCACTTATACAGACCATTCAAGTCACGTGTCGAACGTTGATCATGTACTTTCTTAATATCCATCCTAAACCTATTTTACAAGTTGAAGTACTCAGCCTTTTCACCCAAAACTCTACATAATGGCTTTTTCAATACCACAACACCAAGCAATACTTTTCAAATGCTTTATTATATCATTTTAGAGCAAGTTCTTTTCTTAATGTCCCCCCTAAACCAATTTTACAGCTTGAAGTACTCATTCATTTCACCCACAACTCTACTTTATGGGTTTTTTGAATACCCCAATACCAAGCAATACTTTTTAAATGCTTTTTTATATCCTTTCAGAAAAAGTTCCTTTCTTAATATCCCCCCTAAACCTATTTTACAAGTTGAAGTACTCGTCCTTTTCACCCACAACTCTACATTATGGCTTTTTGAATACCCCAACACCAAGCAATACTTTTCAAATGCTTTATTATATCTTTTCAGAGCAAGTTCATTTCTTAGTGTCCCCCTAAACCAATTTTACAACTTGAAGTACTCATTCCTTTCACCCAAAACTCTACTTTATGGGTTTTTTAAATACCCCAACACCAAGCAATACTTTTCAAAAGGCTTTATTATATCCCTTCAGAACAAATTCCTTTCTTCATGTCCCCCCTAAACAAATTTTACAACTTGAAGTACTCATTCCTTTCACCCACAACTCTACTTTATGGGTTTTTTGAATACCCCAATACCAAGCAATACTTTTTAAATGCTTTTTTATATCCTCTCAGAAAAAGTTCCTTTCTTAATATCCCCCCTAAACCTATTTTACAAGTTGAAGTACTCGTCCTTTTCACCCACATCTCTACATTATGGCTTTTTCAATACCCCAACACCAAGCAATACTTTTCAAATGCTTTATTATATCTTTTAAGAGCAAGTTCTTTTCTTAATGTCCCCCCTAAACCAATTTTACAACTTGAAGTACTCATTCCTTTCACCCAAAACTCTACTTTATGGGTTTTTTAAATACCCCAACACCAAGCAATACTTTTCAAAAGGCTTTATTATATCCCTTCAGAACAAATTCCTTTCTTCATGTCCCCCCTAAACCAATTTTACAACTTGAAGTACTCATTCTTCTCACACACAACTCTACTTTATAGCTTTTTGAATACCCAAACACCAAGCAATACTTTCAAAAGGCTTTTTTATATCTTTTCAGAACAAGTTCTTTTCTTAATGTCCCCCTTAAACTCATTATTTGTACCCACAACTCTATTTTAATGGCTTTTTGAATACCCCATCACCAAGCAATACTTTCAAACGGCTTTTTTATATCTTTTCAGAACAAGTTATTTTCTTAATGTCCCCCCTAAACTCATTCTTTTCACCCACAACTCTACTTTAATGGCTTTTTGATTACTTCAACACCAAGCAATACTATCAAAAGGCTTTTTTATATCTTTTCAGAACAATTTCTTTTCTTAATGTCCCCCCTAAACCAATTTTACAACTTGAAGTACTCTTTCTTTTCACACACAACTTTACTTTATGACTTTTCAAATATTATTAATAAAATCATATGTATTTTAGACATGAGCGTGATTATTTCCGAAAACTAAAACCCAACTTTATTAAAAAAATCAACTATTATTAATAAAATCACGTGTATTTTAAATGTGGGCATTAAAGTAACAACATTTTAACTTAAAACTAACTTACTTTTACTGAACACACACAAATTTCTCTTAGAAATAATATTCTTCATCAATGATAACACTTTTTCTGTTCAAACTAGCAAGTTTTCTAACAAAGATACCAAATTTTTTCTTAGAAATAAAAATTTTTTGACTGTGATAACAACTTTTCTGTCAGAAATAGCAAGTTTTAATTAACAGTAACAAACCTTCTCACCAAAGTAACGACATTTTACCTTAATACTAACATACTTTTAATCAACACACACAAATTTCTCTTAGAAATAATATTTGTCATCAGTGATAACACTTTTTCTGTTCGAACTAGTAAGTTTTCTGTCAAAGATACCAAATTTTTTCTATGAAATAACATTTTTTTTATTGTGATAACAACTTTTCTGTCAGAAGTAGAAAGTTTTGCTTAACACTAAGAAATCTTCTCATCAAAGTAACGACATTTTACCTTAAAACTAACTTACTTTTACTGAAATCACACAAATTTCTCTTAGAAATAATATTTTTCGTCAGCGATAACACTTTTTCTGTTCGAACTAGCAAATTTACTACCAAAGATACCAAATTTTTTCTTAGAAGTAACATTTTTTTTACTCTGATAACAACTTTTCTGTCAGAAGTAGCAGGTTTTGCTTAACACTAACAAACATTCTCATTAAAGTAACGGCATTTTACCTTAAAACTAACATACTTTTACTGAACACACAAAAATTTTTCTTAGAAATAATATTTTTCATCAGTGATAACACTTTTTCTGTTGGAACTAGCAAGTTTTCTGTTAAAGATACCAAATTTTTTCTTAGAAGTAAAATTTTTTTGATTGTGATAACAACTTTTCTGCCAGAAGTAGCAAGTTCTGCTTAACACTAACAAACATTCTCATCAAAGTAACGACAATTTACCTTAAAACTAACATACTTTTACTGAACACACACAAATTTCTCTTACAAATAATAATTTTTATCAGTGATAACACTTTTTCTGTTCGAACTAGCAACTTTTCTAACAAAGTTACCAAATTTTTTCTTAGAAGTAACAATTTTTTGATTGTGATAACAACTTTTCTGTCAGAAGTAGCAAGTTTTGCTTAACACTAACAAAGCTTCTCATCAAAGTAACAATATTTTACCTTAATACTAACATACTTTTACTGAACACACACAAATTTCTCTTAAAAATAATATTTTTCATCAGTGATAACACTTTTTCTGTTCGAACTAGCAAGTTTTCTACCAAAGATACCAAAATTTTCCACTTCAGTTCAGATTTTTCTCAAAGAGAGGAAAACATTTTAAATAATGTTCCAAATTTTTCGTAGAAGATAGAAAAGTTCAAGTTCACTTCTGAATTTTACCAAAGAACACAATTCAATTCTAATTTCTCCAGAGAAAATGCAAAATCTTCCACTCCAGTTGTAAGTTCACCAAGACATAAAGAAATTTAAAGTTCTGTTCAAAATTTTTCCGTAGTAGATAGAAAAAGCTATACCATAGTTGTGAATATTTGCTATGAAGATAAAAAGTTCTACTTCAATTTTAAATTTTCTCAAAGAAGTGAAGAAAAGTTCAATTTCGATTCTGAATTTTCTCAATGAAAAGAAATAAGTTATTGATCAATTCATTTTTTCCAAAATAATATAAAAAATTTTCCACTTCAATTCAGATCTTTCTCAAAGAGATGAAAAAGTTTTAAATACTGTTCCAAATTTTTCATAGAAGATAGAAAAGTTCAAGTTCTCTTCTGAATTTTACCAAAGAACACACTTCAATTCTAATTTCACCAGAGAAAATAAAAAGCTTCCACTTCAGTTCTTATTTCCCCAAAAACACAAAAATTAAAGTTCCAATTCTAAATTTTACCATAGAAGATAGAAAAAGTTATACCTTAGATGCAAATACTTACCTTGAAGATAAAAAGTTCCACTTTAATTCTATATTTTCTCAATGAAAAAGAAATAGGATTCTGATCTATTCTATTTTTCCAAATAATATAAAAATTATCCACTTCATTCAGAATTTTCTCAAGAATATGAAAAAAATTTAAAATAATGATCCAGCTTTTTCATAGAACTCGGAAAAGTTCAAGTTTTCTTCTGAATTTTACCAAAGAACATAATTCAATTCTAGTTTCTCCAGAGAAAATAAAAATCTTCCACTTCAGTTTTAAGTTCACTAAGACATTAAAGTTTTATTCTAAATTTTTCCGTAGTAGATATACGTTTCCGTAATATAGATTCAGTTATACGTTCACCAAGACATAAAGAAATTTCAAGTTCTATTCTAAATTTTTCCGTAGTAGATAGAAAAAGCTATACCATAGTTGTGAATATTTCCCGGAAGATAAAAAGTTCTACTTCAATTTTGAATTTTCTCAACGAAGTGAAGAAAAGTTCAAGTTCTATTCTGAATTTTCTCAATGAAAAAGAAATAAGTTATTGATCAATTCTATTTTCCAAAAATAATATAAACATTCTCCACTTCAATTCAGATCTTTCTCAAAGAGATGACAAAATTTAAAATAATGTTCCAAATTTTTCATAGAAGATAGAAAAATTCAAATTCTCTTCTGAATTTTACCAAAGAACACAATTTAATTCTAATTTCTCCACAGAAAATAAAAAGCTTCCACTTCAGTTTTAAGTTCACTAAGACATAAAGAAATTTAAAGTTTTATTCTAAATTTTTCCGTAGTAAATAGAAAAATCTATACCATAGTTGTGAATATTTTCCTGGAAGATAATAAGTTCCACTTTAATTCTAAATTTTCTCAATGAAAAAGAAATAAGTTATTGTCCAATTCTATTTTTCCAAATAATACACAAATTTTCCACTTAAGTTCAGATTTTTCTCAAAGAGATGAAAAAAGTTAAAATAATGTTCCAAATTTTTCATAGAAGATAGAAAAGTTCAAGTTCTCTTCTGAATTTTACCAAAGAACACATTTCAATTCTAATTTCTCCAGACAGAATAAAAATCTTTGCTTCAGTTTTCAGTTCCTCAGGATAAAAAAAACTAAAGTTTTGTTCTAATTGTTTCAATGTTAGATAGAAAAAGTAATACCATAGCTGTGAATATTTTGCCAGAAGATAAAAAGTTATACTTTCATTTTAAATTTTCTCAAAGAAGTGAAGAAAAGTTCAACTTCGGTTCCAAATTTTCTCAAAGAATAATAAATAATTTATTGATCAATTCTATTTTTCAAAACAATATAAAAATGTTCCACTTCAGTTCAGATTTTTCTCAAAGAGATGAAAAAATTTCAAATAATGTTCCAAATTTTTCCTAGAAGATAGAAAAGTTCAATTTCTCTTCTGAATTTTACCAAAGAACAAAATTCAGTTTTATTTCCTCCAGATGAAATAAAAATATTCTACTTCAATTTTAAGTTCCCCAAGACATAAAAAAATTGAAGTTCTATTCTAAATTTTTCCCTAGTAGATAGAAAAAGCTATACCATAGTTGTGAATATTTGCTTTGAAGATAAAAAGTTCTACTTCAATTCTAAATTTTCTCAATGAAGTGAAGAAAAGTTCAAGTTTTCTTCTAATTTTTCCAAGAAAATAAAAAGGTTCCACTTCAGTTCTGGTTTTTCTCAAAGAGACGAAAAATTTTAAGTTCTGTTCAAAATTTTTCTGTAGATACTATGATTCTGAATTTTTCCTCCGAGAAAAGAAAAGTTTCTGCTTTAATTCTATATTTTCTCAAAGAAGTGAAGAAAAGTCCAAGTTCTCCTGTGAATGCTTTCCCAGAAAAAAGAAAAGGTTCCAATTTAATTATGAGTTTTCACAAGGAGGTGAAGAAAAGTTCAAGTTCTTTTCTGAATTTTCTCAAAGAAAAGAAAAAGTTATAGTCAAATTCTAATTTTCTCCAAAGAAAATAAAAATCTCCGAGTGGAAGGATTTTGTACGGGGATTGATTTTACATGTTGGGGGGGGGGGGGGTTCCAGGGATGAAATTTCCAGGGGCAATTTTAGCGATTTTTTTTTCCAGGGACGTAAGTTAACTTTTAAATTAAATTGTAGCTCCTTTATCTTAGGGATTTACTCCTCAAATTTCTAAATTAGAAACCGAGTACGTCGTTCTATTATTAATTACAATCTTTCAAGCTCGTTCATATAACCTCCAAAACCATAGGTTAGGTTAGGTTCGGTATAAATAAATATTAATAAATAAATAGAAATATTTCTCCGTGTTTAAGTTAGGTTAGGTTAGCTTATCATGAGCACTCATGATAAGCTAACCTAACCTAACCTAACTTAAACACGGAGAAATGTTTCTATTTATTTATTATCACTTATACCTAACCTAACCTCTGGTTTTGGAGGTTAGATGAACGAGCTTGAAAGATAGTCTTTAATAATAGAACGACGCACTTGTTTTCTAATTTAGAAATTTGAGGAGTAAATCCCTAAGACAAAGGAGCAACAATTTAATTTAAAAGTTAACTCACGTCTCCGGAAACAAAATCGGTAAAATTGCCCCTGAAAATTTCATCCCTGGACCCCACCCCCACATGTAAAATCAGTCCCCGTGCAAAATCCTTCCACTCGGAGATTTTTTATTTTCTTTGGAGAAAATTAGAATTAGACTATAACTTTTTTCTTATCTTTGATAAAATTCAGAGGAGAACTTGAACTTTTCTTCACTTCCTTGTGAAAACTCATAATTAAAGTGGAACCTTTTCTTTTCTCTGGGAAAACATTCAAAAGAGAACTTGAACTTTTCTTCACTTCTTTGAGAAAATATAGAATTAAAGCAGAAACTTTTCTCTTCTCGGAGGAAAAATTCAGAATCAAAGTATTTACAGAAAAATTTAGAACAGAACTTTAAATTTTTAATCTCTTTGATGATTGAATTTTTAATCTCTTTTAATCCCAACTTATTTCTTTTTCATTGAGAAAATTCAGAATATAACTTGAACTTTTCATCACTTCGTTGAGAAAATTTAGAATTAAAGTGGAACTTTTTATCTTCCGGGAAAATATTCACAACTATGGTATAGCTTTTTATATCTACTATGAAAAAATTTAGAAGATAATTTCTTAAACCACATTGGCCTGACATCACATAAAGAAAGAAAAACGAGAAAATTTGGTTTTTTTATTGGCAAATTTAATACACTGAAAAAACTAAGCTAATATTTCTAGAGTACAAATGCTTCTCTTCTTCAACGTGAAACGAAACGATGTATCAATAAAAGCCAAAAATTAAAAGAATTAAAACCAACTATCTAACAACCATAAACGCGAGTTATTCGCCAATATCCGCGATTTGCACAAAATCCAAAAAAATATGAACTGCCATCGACGGATACTAGCGAACAACTGACAAAGGAAAGGAAAAAATTCATTCACTCGAAAAACAAAACGAACCAGCACTTAAATAAGTTGGAAAACTATGTCATTTGATTTCGGATTTTAATTAAGGCATTTCTTGCAGAAACCCTTTGAGACCTAAGGGGTTGTTTACGTGTTTGATTAAATGATTGAGAAAGTGGTTTAAGGTTTATTGCAGGGATTACTAAAGTATCGGCTTCTCTTTTGATAAATCCGAAATATGACTCATTTATTCTTAAATCACCGGAATCTCTGTTTAAAGCTAGACCTAAATGTTGGTATTTATAAATTTCAACAGCTTCTCTGTAGTGCTGGACAATACCTTTATCATTCGAAATAAGACTAGCTTGATTAAACAAAATAGTATGGTCTGTTTTTTCAAAAATGTGCTCTGCAAGGGCAGAGTCAAAATTTTCTGTTTTTTTCCGCTTTTTAAGTGTATTATTAATTGAACTAGAGTGCTGAGTTAATCTATCTGTTAGTCGCTGATCAGTTCTTCCGATTCAGGGATTACTAACAAACTTTCAATGCTCTATCAACTAGAGGAGTGACAACTCCTCTTTTCACAGCAGGAGAATGATTGGAGGAATAACTTAAGTAACGGTCATAAAGTGTGGGTTTTCTATAGACACTAAACTCGAAACATAAATCATTTCGGTGCACCAGAACATTTAAGAAAGGAAGACGCCTCTCTATCTCTGATTCCTGAGTAAATTTCAGTTTTGGATCCAAGGAGTTGAGCAACTGAAGAAAAGAACCCAGAGACTCGTCACCATGCTCCCATAAATAAAAAATGTCATCTTTAAAACGAACCCAAAATTCATGTTTACAAGAACTTTGCAAAATAGCCCTTTCTTCAAGGTCTTCCATGAAAATATCAGCCTGTATTGGAGAAAGGGGGGCACCCATGGAGAGCCCATATTTCTGTCTATAAGAAATGCCTCTATAATGGAAGTAAAAAGAATTTCTGTTACAAAGAGCGGTAAGCGAATGAAGTGTCTGATTCGAAAGAGTAAAATTTTCTGATATAGATGGGTTAGAATTAAGTTTTTGCTCCAAAAACAGTTATTCTGTTTTTCCTCCAATCATTCTCCTGCTGTGAAAAGAGGAGTTGTCACTTCTCTAGTTGATAGAGCATTGAAAGTTTTTTAAACACATTTCTTGGATTTAGAGGTCAACCAGACTAGAGATATTTTATTTGGGAATGGTTATCCAATTAGTTTAATAAATTCTGTGATTGCAAAACGCATTAAAAGATTATCAGATAGTTACACAGAAAACACAAATCAAAGGGAAAATTCAGTTTATCTTGGTCTCCCATGCATTAAAGGGATTTCAGACCACATTTCAAAAAATCTAATGAAAAATAACATTTACACTTATTATAGACCCAGAAAAACTATCAGGTCCCAAATTTATCAAGGTAAAGACCCTCTCCCGATAGGTGAAAACTCCGGTGTCTACAGAATTCCTTGTTCGTGTGGTCTTTGGTATATCGGAAGAACTGATCAGCGACTAACGGATAGATTAACTCAGCACTCTAGTTCAATTAATAATACACTTAAAAGGCAGAAAAAACAGAAAATTTTGACTCTGCCCTTCCACAGCACATTTTTGAAAAACCAGACCATACCATTTTGTTTAATCAAGCTAGTCTTATTTCGCATGATAAAGGTATTGCCCAGCACTACAGAGAAGCTGTTGAAATTTTTAAATACCAACATTTAGGTTTAGCTTTAAACAGAGATTCCGGTGATTTAAGAATAAACGAGTCATATTTCGGTTTTCTCAAAAGAGAAGCCGATACTTTAGTAATCCCTGAAATAAACCTTGAACCACTTTCCCAGTCATCTAATCAAACACGTGAACAACCCCTTAGGTCTCAAAGTGTGTCTGCAAGAAATGCCTTAATTAAAATCCGAAATCAAATGACATAGTTTTCCAACTTATTTAATTGCTGGTTCGTTTTTTTTTCGAGTGAATGAATTGTTTCCTTTCCTTTGTCAGTTGTTCGCTAGTATCCGTCGATGGCGGTTCATATTTTTTTGGATTTTGTGCAAATCGCGGATATTGGCGAATAACTCGCTTTTAGGGTTGTTAGGTAGTTGGTTTTAATTCTTTTAATTTTTGGCCTTTATTGATACATCGTTTCGTTTCGCGCTGAAGAAGAGAGGCGTTTGTCCTCTCGAAATATTCGCTTTGTTTTTTCAGTATCTTCATTTGGCCTATAAAAACCCCATTTTTGCTCGTTTTTCTTTCTTTAAGAAAAAATTTAGAATAAAACTTTAAATTTCTTTATGTCTTGGTAAACTTGGAAGCTTTTTATTTTCTCTGGAGAAATTAGAATTGAATTGTGTTCTTTGGTAAAATTCAGAAGAGAACTTGAACTTTTCTGTCTTCTATGAAAAATTTGGAACATTATTTAAAATTTCTTCATCTCTTTCAGAAAGATCTGAATTGAAGTGGGAAATTTTTATATTATTTTGGAAAAATAGAATTGATGAATAACTTATTTCTTTTTCATTGAGAAAATTCAGAATAGAACTTGAACTGTTCTTTACTTCGTTGAGAAAATTTAAAATTGAAGTAGAACTTTTTATCTTCCTGGAAAATATTCACAACGATGATATAGCTTTGTCTATCTACTACGGAAAAATTTAGAATAGAACTTTAAATTCTTTATGTCTTGGTGAACGTAAAACTGAAGTGGAAGATTTTTATTTTATCTGGATAAATTAGAATTGAATTATGTTCTTTGGTAAAATTCAGAAGAGAACTTGAACTTTTCTATCTTCTATGAAAAATTTGGAACACTATTTTAAATATTTTCATCTCTTTGAGAAAAATCTGAGCTGAAGTGGAAAATTCTTATATTATTTGGAAAAATAGAATTGAACAATAACTTATTTCTTTTTCATTGAGAAAATATAGAATTAAAGTGGAACTTTTTATCTTCAAGGTAAGTATTTGCATCTAAGGTATAACTTTTTCTATCTTCTATGGTAAAATTTAGAATTGGAACTTTAATTTTTGTGTCTTTGGGGAAAGAAGAACTGAAGTGGAAGCTTTTTATTTTCTATGGTGAAATTAGAATTGAAGTGTGTTTTTTGGTAAAATTTAGAAGAGAACTTGAACTTTTCTATCTTCTATGAAAAATTTAGAACAGTATTTGAAATTTTTTCATCTCTTTGAGAAAGATCTGAATTGAATTGGAAAATTTTTATATTATTTTGGAAAAATAGAATTGATCAATAACTTATTTCTTTTCAATGATAAAATTCAGAATCGAAGTTAAACTTTTCCTCACTTCGTTTAGAAAATTTAAAATTAAGTAGAACTTTTTATCTTCATAGCAAATATTCACAACTATGGTATAGCTTTTTCTATCTACTACGGACAAATTTAGAATAGAACTTTAAATTTCTTTATGTCTTGGTGAACTTAAAACTGGAGTGGAAGATTTGCATTTTATCTGGAGAAATTAAAATTTAATTTGGTTCTTTGGTAAAATTCAGAAGTGAACTTGAACTTTTCTATCTTCTATGAAAAATTTGGAACATTATTTTAAATTTTTTCATCTCTTTGAGAAAAGTCTGAAATGAAGTAGAAAATTTTGGTTTCTTTGGTAGAAAACCTGCTAGTTCGAACAGAAAAAGTGTTATTACTGATGATAAATATTATTTCTAAGATAAATTTGTGTGTGTTCAGTAAAAGTATGTTAATTTTAAGGTAAAATATTGTTACTTTGATGAGAAGGTTTGTTAGTGTTAAGCAAAACTTGCTACTTCTGACAGAAAAGTTGTTATCACAATAAAAAATTGTTACTTCTAAGAAAAAATTTGGTAACTTCGGTAGAAAAGTTGATAGTTCGAACAGATAAAGTATTATCACTGATGAAAAGTATTATTTCTAAGAGAAATTTGTGTGTGTTCAGTAAAAGTATTTTAGTTTTAAGGTAAAATGTCATTACTTTGATGAGAAGGTTTGTTAGTGTTAAGCAGAACTTGCTACCTCTGGCAGAAAAGTTGTTATCACAATCAAAAAATTGTTACTTCTAAGACAAAATTTGGTATCTTTGACAGAAAACTTGCTAGTTCGAACAGAGAAAGTGTTATCACTGATGAAAAATATTATTTCGAAGAAAAATTTTTGTGTGTTCAGTAAAAGTATGTTAGTTTTAAGATAAAATGTCGTTACTTTGATGAGAATGTTTGTTAGTGTTAAGCAAAACTTGCTACTTCTGACAGAAAAGTTGTTATCACACTAAAAAATTGTTACTTCTAAGAAAAAATTTGGTAACTTCGGTAGAAAAGTTGATAGTTCGAACAGAAAAAGTATTATCACTGATGAAAAGTATTATTTCTAAGAGAAATTTGTGTGTGTTCAGTAAAAGTATGTTAGTTTTAAGGTAAAATGTCATTACTTTGATGAGAAGGTTTGTTAGTGTTAAGCAGAACTTGCTACCTCTGGCAGAAAAGTTGTTATCACAATCAAAAAATTGTTACTTCTAAGACAAAATTTGGTATCTTTGACAGAAAACTTGCTAGTTCGAACAGAGAAAGTGTTATCACTGATGAAAAATATTATTTCGAAGAAAATTTTTTTTGTGTTCAGTAAAAGTATGTTAGTTTTAAGATAAAATGTTGTTACTTTGATGAGAATGTTTGTTAGTGTTAAGCAAAACTTGCTACTTTTGACAGAAAAGTTGTTATCACAGTAAAAAAAAATGTTACTTCTACGAAAAAATTTGGTATCTTGGGTTGAAAACTTGCTAGTTTGAACTGAAAAAGTGTTATCACTGATGAAAAATATTATTTATAAAAGAAATTTGTGTGTGTTCAGTAAAAGTATGTTAGTTTTAAGGTAAAATGTTGTTACTTTGATGCCCACATTCAAAATAAACGTGATTTTATTAATAATATTTGATTTTTTAATAAAGTTGGGTTTTAGTTTTCGGAAATAAGAACGCTCATGTCTAAAATACATGTGATTTTATTAATAATATTTGAAAAGTCATAAAGTAAAGTTGTGTGTGAAAAGAAAGTGTACTTCAAGTTGTAAAATTGGTTTAGGGGGGAAATTAAGAAAAGAACTTGTTCTGAAAAGATATAAAAATGTCTTTTGAAAGTATTGCTTGGTGTTGGGGTATTCAAAAAGCCATTAAAGTAGAGTTGTGGGTTAAAAGAAAGAGTTTAGGGGGACATTAAGACAAGAACTTGTTCTGAAATGATATAAAAAAGCCTTTTGAAAGTATTGCTTGGTGATGGTGTAATCAAAAAGCCATTAAAGTAGAGTTGTTGGTGAAAAGAATGGGTTTAGGGGGGACATTAAGAAAAGAACTTGCTCTGAAAAAATAAAAAAAGACTTTTGAAAGTATTGCTTGGTGTTGGGGTATTCAAAAAGCCATAATGTAGAGTTGCGTGTGAGAAGAATGAATACTTCAAGTTGTAAAATTGGTTTAGGGGGGACATTAAGAAAGGAACTTGTTCTGAAGGGATATAATAAAGCCTTTTGAAAACTATTGCTTGGTGCTGGGGTATTCAAAAAACCCATAAAGTAGAGTTGTGGGTGAAAGGAATGAGTACTTCAAGTTGTAAAATTGGTTTAGGGGGGACATTATGAAAAGAACTTGCTCTGAAAAGATATAATAAAGCATTTGAAAAGTATTGCTTGGTGTTTGGGTATTGAAAAAGCCATAATGTATAGTTGTGGGTGAAAAGGATGAGTACTTCAACTTGTAAAATAGGTTTACGATGGATATTAAGAAAGGAACTTGTTCTGAAAAATATATTCGGTGGGGGTCAAAAAGTTGAGGGTGAGGGGGGCCCTTCTGTGTCTCAAATGCGCAAATAAAAAAGTATTAAAAAATGGGGGCAAAAAAGTTGGTGGGCCCTTTGGGACTCGGGGGCTCTTTGGGGGCCCGGGGCCCTTTGGGGGCTTGGGGGCCTTTGAGAGCCCGGGGGCCCTTTGAGGGCTCGGGGGCCCCGGGGGAGGGGGGCTCTTTGGGGCCCGGGGGATAGGGCCTTTTGGGGTTGGGGTAGGAGCCCTTTGGGTTGGGTATTGGACCTCACAACATTGTTCAAATAGAACTTGTGTATTATAACGACAACAGAGTTTCACTCCAAATCATCTTCTAAAATGTCTCAAACTGTTTCGCCTAAATCATCTTTTAAAATGAATCAAACAGTTTCGCCTAAATCATCTTCTAAAATGTCTCAAACTGTTTCGCCCAAATAATCCCCTAAAATGTCTAAAACGGTTTCGCCCAAATAATCCCCTAAAAATAATTTCTGTGTGTTCCTTTGTTTCAGCATCCCTGCGCTGTCACAATTGAAATTCCTAGGAAACCCTTTCCCGCGTTAATCTCTTCATCTCTAAGATGTTCCTAGCTACATTATTATGGTTTTGATAGAATATGAATTTATCTCTCTGACCTAAAGATCGGAGAAGCCATATTTAAAAATAGAATATTAATTTATCTCTGTCACTAAAGACCATTTATCCCTCAGACCTAAGATCAAAGAACCCATATTTGTTTCTTAATTCCCCTTTCGTGGAACAATAATTCCACTCGATTATGCAAATCAATTTCTCAGAAATCCCCTCCCCCCTCGAGTCCTAGATCAATACATCTCTTCCCGTTAATGCACATGTGCAAACTTCACTCCGGAGACAATAAACTTGGAAACAACAACAAATCAATTGACCCTGACCCCATTAGACTCGATCGGTAACCCTTGAATAAATTATATCCCGTCAGCGTTAGACTCAATTGTAGATGGCAGCACGCAGTGCAATCACCCCTTTTCCTACTTGTGATCACCTGCTCCAGGGCTCTGAAGGATTGTTTCAATCCTGGGGTTTTTGTTATTTCATCTTTAACCTCTTTTGAAGAAAATGGCTATCTCAAAATTTTGATCGGATACATTTGGAGGAAAAAAGAGCCTTGCGGGGAAAAGTCTAGTTGCCCTCCGATCACTCTTCACCTCCACCCTCCAATCACTCCCTTTCACTCCCCTCCGATCACTCCCTTTCCGAAGTTTACACTATCACCCCCTTCCATAAAACCCTTACATGCCCCAGGGGGGGGGGAACTAACAAAACTTGTCCCCGGGTTCTTGGGGGAAAGGGGTGCGTTATCCCTGGAGTTTTATTGCATGATTTTTGATCTATTTTGAAGAAAAGGCTACATATTAATTTGATCGGATGCACTTGAGGAAAAAGGATTGATGGGAGGGGCTAGTTGCCATCAGATCACATTTGATTCTTTAAGAGAGAACTAGAACTTTGAATTTCTAATCATCTGAGTCCCTTCCGAGGTTTATACTACCACCTTTTCCATAAAACCTTATTTTCCCCGGGGCACATGTTGAAACCCTTCCCCATGCTTCGAGGGGATGGGGGGGAGGTATTATTTTGATCCAGAAAATTTTGTCATCTTATCGTTGGACTATGTCAATCAAAATGGCTATGTCAAAATGTTGATCGGACATATTTGAGGAAAAGAAGATGTGGTGAGGGGGTATATGCCCACTGATCACTTTTGATGACTCTTAAAGATATGACTGGAACTTTCAAGCTCCAATCAAATGAGCTATCTCTAATTTTTATGCGACCCCCACTTTCATAAGATCTTATCTGCCCCCGGGCCATAATTTGCAACACTTCCCCCGGACTCTGTGGAGTTGTGTCGACCCCTGAGTTTTTTTATTTGATCTTTAAACGATTTTAAACAAAATGGCTATCTCAAAATTTTGATCGGATGCGTTTGGGGAAAAAGGGCGTGGGGGGTCTAGTTGCCCTCTGATTAATCTTGACTCTTAAAAAGTGCTTTATAATTTCCAATTTACAATGGAATGAGCTCCCTGTAAAGTTTATACTACCATGCCTTCCATAAGCACCTTATATGCCCCTGGGGCATAATTTACAACACTTGCCCCCCGTTTCTGAGGGGGGGGGGCGTGTTATTCTTGGAGTTTTTTTTATATGATCTTTGGTCTATTTTGAACAAAATGGCTATAAAGGAAATTTTGATTGGACGTATTTGGGGAAAAGAGGGTGGGGGGGGGGCTACTTCCCATCGGATAGCTGTTGACTCTTATAAAGTGAATTAGAATTTTCAACTTCTAATCCTTTGAGTCTTCTCCGAGGTTTATATTTCTTCTAAAACAATTTTATATACCCCCAGGGTATAAGTTACAATCCTTCCTCCAAGGTCTGGGGGGTAAGTTAATCCCAATTTTTTTTTTAACTGATTGTTGGACTACTTCAAACGAACTGGCAATCTCAAAATTTTGATCAGAAGCATTTTGAGAAACAAGGGCTGGGTGGGTGGGGGGGGGTATATGCTTTCTGATCCCTTTTGACTCATAAAAATAAAACTAGAACTTTCAATTTTCCGATCAAATGAGCCACCTCTGAAGTTTATATGACCAACAATTACATAGTCTTATATGACCTTGGGGTATAATTTAGAATAGTTGCCCCCAGGCTCTGGGGGGTTTTGTCGACCCCGGAGTTTTGTTATCTAATGTTTGAGCTATTTTTAACAAAATGGATATCTCCAAATTTTTATCGGATGGGTTTAGGGGAGAAATAGTGTAGAGGGGAGGGGGGAGGCTAGTTGCCCTCCTTTCTTTTTTACTATTAAAAAGTGAATAAGACCTTTCAATTTACAATCAAATGAGCCGTCTCTGAAGTTTACACGAGCATCCCTTCCATTAGTACCATATGTGCCTCCATGGCATAACTTACAACGTTTGCCCTGGGCCCTAGGGGGTTGTGTCAACACCGGAGTTTTTTGTATCTGATCTTTGAACTATTTTTCATAAAATGTAAATTAAAAAAAAAATTATTGGATGCATTTAGGAAAGAAATGGGTGTGTGGGGGGGGGGGCTAGTTGCCCTGCGAATATTTTTTACTCTTAAAAATTGCACTAGAACTTCCAATTTCCAATCCAAAGAGCCCCCTCCAAAGTTTATACGAATACCCTTTCAATATGAAGTGCCTCTGGAGAAAAAAATAATAAAACATTGGAGAATTCTGGGCTATTGATTCTTAATTTCTGGACGCTACAATTTCAATTTTGGGGTTTCATTGCTTTGATTGGCTGCATCGACAGCGGACCATGTCCATTGCAAACTTACCTTTTGCTTGTATGTACCTATCTGAAATAGTTCATCTTTAGAGCTCATGTTCGGAGTTCGTTTTTAAAGTTATATAATATTGGATTTGACATGTTGGTCAATAAACGTGAGTCCTGTTTTATACGAATGTTACTGACAATTTTCCTTGAACTCTGGTGGGACTGAGAAGAGAGTATTTTGAAATTACGGTCATTACAATAAATATTTGAAGGCCTACCCCACTTCAAAGATATATTTACAAATAAATTATTGGTGACATGGACCGAGGGCTAAATATTGTGTAAATTACTCCTCACGGGTATTATACTTGTAGTATTCACTGGTCATGACTGTGACAGCTCTGCAGCACAAATGCCAGTGAGAGCAAAACTTGTAGAATCTTTAGTTTGTCACAGAGTTTGTGTGATTGGACTGCAAAACCTGCACTAATGGTATCAGGACTGACAAAGGCAAAATTAGAGAAACCCAGTGGTCCTAGAATATCGCAGAAGGGCTCATCAGAACGGAAATTAAAAGTTCTAGTGCCCTTTTTAAGTGACCAAAAAAATGGAGGGCAACTAGGCCCCCTCCCACGCTCATTTTTTCCTAAAGTCGCCTGATCAAAATTTTGAGATATCCATTTTGTTCAGCTCGGTCGAAAATTTAATAACTTTGTCTGCTAAGATGCTTTAATTCCGCAAAGTCCCCGGGGGGGAGCGCTGAAATATATGGAGTTTACCCTATGTTAACATATAGTATTGGTTATTGGGAAGTATACAGACGTTTTCAGGGGGATTTTTTCTGGTAGGTGGGGGGAGTCGGGGGCAATATGGTAGGATCTTTCCATGTAGGAAGTTGTCATGGGAGAAGGGACAGGGCTATGAAGGGGGCGAAGGATGTCTCAGCATTATTAAAGAAAGAGATAAAAAATTAAATAAAAAAACAAGTTTTCAACTGAAAGTAAGGAGCAACATCAAAACTTAAAACGAACAGAAAATATTACGTATATGATTGGGTTCACCCCCTATTCAATACCTCGCTCTTTAAGCCAAAGATTTTTTAGTACCTTCATAAGAGCTACTTATTCTAATTAACAGCCTTTGTGATAAAGGGGTCATTTTTAAAGAATTGGAACAAAACTTGAACTATAGCTTAAAGAGCAAGGTATTGACTAGGGGGCGAACCCCCTAATATAGGTATCAAAAATCTATGAATATAGAAGTTCGTTACGTAAGTTAAATCGTAAGTTACGTATATTTATTACTAATAAAACGTTCGTAAATAAAATTAAACAAGTTTCGAGAAAGCCATTTAACCAAATAAAAGTAAAATTAATATGCAAATTTTGTTTGAATTATTCATGTACGGTGAACCAAGATCAAACCCTGCAATAATTAAAAAATGTTCAAAAATTAAATGAAAAAACAACATGTTTTTTTTAACTGAAAGTAAGGAACAACGTTAAAACTTAAAACTAACAGAAATTATTCCGTATATGAAAGGGCTGTCCCTCCTCAACGCCTTGCTCTTTACGCTAAAATTTGACTTTCTCAAAACTCTATTTTTTTTAAACAATAAAAACTTTAGCGTAAAGTGCGAGGCGCTGAGGAGGGGACAGCCCCTTTCATATACAGAATAATTTCTGTTCGTTTTAAGTTTTAACGTCGTTCCTTACTTTCAACTAAAAAAAAACTTGTTTTTTTTATTTAATATTCTGGTAAAAACTGGTAGGAATTTATTTCTCACTATGTAATCTCAGGGACAAAATTATAGTGGTAAATTTTATCTTCCAAAATGTTCTTTAGACTTTTTGCTGTATTTCAATGAGTCAAGATTCCATTAAAACTTATCACTTAGACAGAACACCGGAAGATGTCATGTAGAAACTTAACTTTCTCAGCTAATACAAAACTCTTTGCAATGACGGTTTTTATTGTCTTCATGGAACTTTATCTTTCTGCTCATTAGAGTTTCTATGAGTATGTAGTCTTCTTCTTTCGTTTCTCTCTCTTCAAGTAGCCATGGAAATAGTGTGACTAAAAAAAATAAGGAGAATTTTAATCTAAAGATACTCTTACCAAAAGCCATTGATATTGTGCTGTCGTTATTTCTTTTTCTTTTTCATGGATATTCTCTTTATCTTGAAATTTTAAAACGAAATTCTGTAGATTCATTCTGTTAAGTAAAAATTTCTGGAGAGACTATAGGAAAATCATTATCCTATGTAAATCGGTCGAGTTTCTCGAGCCGAGTTGCCAAAGGCAAGAAAGATTTACCGCTTGAATCGTGTTCAGAATGGATCAGGAAGAAATATTTTTGCCAATTTCGCCAATTCAAAATTTTCGCCAATTCAAAGTTTCAGATGTGTAAAGTCAGTAAGGTATCCTTAATTTCCTTATAAATAGTGCACTGTTTATATAAATCGGAATAATAAAACACAAATTACAGAGATGGGGAGGAAGAAACTAAGGGAGGGAGGATGGCTATAAGGATGTACTAGATTAATGAAATGACAAAATAGTCAATGATACACTTGTTTATTTAGATGTTCCAATTAAAAGACCGTTAACAAAAACACCTTTGGAATAGGTGTTTTGGAATTTTCAAGAGAAAGTTCAGTGATGTTTCAAAATAATGTAAAAATCTCATATCCATTTTGTACCTTCCTAGAGGGGACTTCCTTTTTTTGGAAACTTTATAGGTTCCCTTTTATATCAGCATAATTTTTTTTGGTACTGTTCTAGTATCTGTACAACACGCGAGGCATCCACTCCACAAAAGCAAAGATCTGACGCTATCTAATGCTGTATAGACAAGTTTTCAGGGGCTTCTCACTCTGGGAACTATATTTAAACTTTAGTTTTTTGGGGTTTAGGGGGAAAAAACCTGGGTTAGGTTACGTATTTAATATATGCTATGCTTTACCCCACCCTAATGTGCAAATATATAGCCCAATTTTGTCCATAAGCTATTATATTTTCATCAGATTTTGTTTAATTTCATTAGCATTAACCAAACTTCATTTCTCGCGTATTGTACAGATATTAGAACAGTACCTTTTTTTCGCGTGCAGTTTTTTAAGACCGAATTATATTGTGGATGTTCCTTTAATTTGATAAAAATTGTTTTTTAATTTAATTTCTGTTTGTATTTAATCACACATTAATCAAAAAAAATATTTTCCTTAGAAGTATTTCAAAGAAAAGTGAAGACCATGGGCTAGTGAGGGAACCATTGGTTGAATCTCTGCCAGACTGAAGAATATGGTTTGAGATGTTGCAGATTAAGGCAATTTTGAATTTGGTTGGGATGTCGGGTGAATGAAATTGGGGCTATGGTATGGTTAGGGAAGTAAGAAAGGTGTCTAAACAGGTAAAATCAACTTTAGTTGGTTAGGAAATTCAGAGGTAGATGTGCCAAATCCAAACATGTGACTTGTGATTTGCTTTCTTGGGTAAAAGAGACACGGGGAGAGTAGGTATACATTAGAGCTGAGGTGTCTAGGGACGATGTTAATAGGTATGAGGTAATTTTATGCCACTTTTGGGAAGAAGAAGGCATTTGGGAAGGGTTAGAGTTATGATTTCCAAGTTGGAGTGCAGGCACTACCAGCGAGGCATGGCAACATTTTGCCGGGTTTTTGACAGGAAGTGCACCCTTCGGATACTTTAGTGTCTTAATTATGAAAAAACACATTTTTAAAGTCAATTACGTCACTTTCATGTGCATTGAAAGAGCAAAACAGATATAAGATAGTCTTGCATTGTTGTCAAACATTGTAAAAAAGGGGTTGTATTCCGAAAATGCTTTTCATGCTATAAAACATGCCGACAGGACGACCCAAAAACAGATGCCGAGTGTCTGATTTCTATAGGTAATCTTGATGTGATTATTTATTTTCTGTTCCATATAAGTTTGACTCTATTTCTGCTTGTATCCGGCTTTAATATACACGTCAAGGTCATTCATTAAAAAAAAACTTCTTAAGTGTTGTCCCAAAAACTAAGAGTCTTGAGGTTACAAATCAATTTTACAATTACTGCGATTAATAATATTCGTACTATTAAGTACAACCAGATTTAGTTCCTATATATCTTGTTTTTATTTAGAGTGCTTTGGTTTCATTTTTATGCCTTGTAATTTTCCAGTGGATTAGAAAAAAATCAAATTTCTGCGCTACGAATCGGTATACTAAATTTCTCCTTTTGAAGTCGGTTGTTTTCACTGAGGTCCCATTTGTCCAGTCTGCTTACCTTAAGGTTTCCAGATTTGACGAGGCTTCTTAGATACTTAAAAGTAGAAGGGCCTTATTGAGTCCCACGAGAACAATACCCCTTCGAATCCCGATCCGGACACTTTTTTAAAAACTCCCACGAGAACCACGTGGTTTATGGTCCTAATATGGGCATAGAGTCATTGAGGAGAACACGTTGTTAATGGGGTCAATGACCTCTTTTTCCAAGTCAACAACAACAACAACGACCTTGACATTCGCTGAGAGCGTGCACTTACAACAACAACAACATCGACCTTGGAACACCTGTGATGTCGACCTCAATTCACCTATCGTGAATCAATAATTCCCCTTACAAACAACAAATTAATTCCCCTTTCTTGACAGATCAATCAACCAATGACATCATCTGTCAGACTTTAAAAATTTTCGCATAGAAACGATTCTCCAGGAATAGATCCAAGTCATTAATGTCATTGCCTCGGAAACAACTCTTTTGGTCGAACTTCAAAGGATATTAATAACCAAACGCCATGGAAACAATTCTCCAAGAAACATCTTAACGATGAATTGTTTTAGCGCGGGAATCAGGTTTCTTCTTAATTTGAAATGCATTAGCGCAGAGATGCCAAAAACAAAAGGAACACACTGAATTACGTTTAGGGATTATTTGGGGAAACTGTTTTAGACAGGCTATGGAACTATTTCGGCGAAACAGTTAGAGACATTTTAAAAGATGATTTTTGAAAAGGTTTTAGAAGAGAATTTGAGGGTGAAACTCTGTGGTCGTTATAATACACAAGTTTCATTTGAACAGTGTTGTGAGGTCCTCTACCCCAACCCCAAAGGGTTCCAATCCTCCTACCCCAACCCCGAAGGAAGCCCCCGGTCCGCAAAGGTCCCCCAAGCTCCCAAAGAGCCCCAGCCCCCCAAACGCCATCCTCAGCCCCTCAAAGGCCCTCCTCTGGTCCTCAAAGGGGCCCCAAGACCCCCAAAGGGCACCCCGGACCCCAGAGGCCCTCCACCGGTCCCCAAATGTCCCCCAGGCCCCAACTGCCCCCCCGGACCCCCAAAGGCCCTCCCTGTGCCCCCAAAAGACCACCCAATCCTCAAGGGCCCCGGATCCCCAAACGCCCTCCCTGGGCCCCAAAGGTCCTCCCCCGGTCCCCATACATGCACACAAAAACTTACACACACACAAAAACTTACACACACACACACAAAAACTTACACACACACACACGAAAACTTACACACACACACACGAAAACTTACACACACACGCCAAAACTTACACACACACACAAAAAATTACACACACACACACACACAAAAAAAAACTTACACATGCATACGAAAACTTACAATCACACAAAAACTTACATACACACAAAAACTTACACACACACACACACACAAAAAATACAAACACACACACACACGAAAAAAAACAAACACACCCAAAAACTTACACGCAAACAAAAACTAAAACAAACACAAAAAATAAAACACACGCACAAAAAATGAAACAAACACACAAAAAATAACACACACACACCCAATAAAACTAACACACACACGCAAAAACTAACACACACACACAAAAACTTACACACACACACACACAAACAAACTTACACATGCACACTAAAACTAACATGCACACACAAACTTATACACACACACACACACACAAAACTTACAAACACAAAAAATTACACACACACACACACACACACAACCAAAAACAAACAAAAAAAAAACTAAAATAAAAACAAAAAATATTAGACAAACAAAAAATTACACACACACAAAAAAAAACTTATACCCACACTCAAAAACTAACATGCACACAAAAACTTACAAGCACACACAAACTTACACACACACAAAAACTTACAAACACGCAAAAAACATACACACACACACAAAAACTAACACACACACACACACACACACAAACTTACACATGCACAAGAAAACTTACATGCACACAAAAACTTACATTCACACAAAAACTAACACACACACACACACACACACAAAACTAACACAAACAAACACACGTCAACTCACACACACACGCCAAAACTTACACACACACAAAAACTTACACACACACACAAACACACACACCAAAAATAACACACACACAAACACAAACAAAACTAACACGCAAACACACGAAAACAAACACACACACGCAAAAACTAACACACACAAAAACTTACACACACACACACACACACACACACACATACACTAACTTACACACACACACACACACACACAAAACTTACACACACACACAAACACACACAAACTTACACACACACACACAAAACTTACACCCACACACAAAAGCTTAGAAACACAAAAACTTACACGCATACACAAAAACTTACACCCACACGCAAAAACTTACATGCACACAAAAACTTACATGCACGCAAAAACTTAAACACACGCACAAAAACTTACACACACACCAAAATATTCCTTTATTACCTCTGCAAAACGGCTAAAAACGAAGAATTCATACACTTTTTCAACTAGCTAAGAGTAAGTGTTTTAAATATGAGCCATTCTGTTGCGAAATCACACAAAAGTTAGAAAAAATACAAAATGTTCCTTTATTACCTCTGCAATACGGCTAAAAATGAAGAATTCATACACATTTTCAACTAGCTAAGGGTAAGTGTTTCAAATATGAGCCATTCTGTTGCGAAAACACACAAAAGTTAGAAAAAATACAAAATAATCCTTTATTACCTCTGCAAAACGGGTAAAAATGAAGAATTCATACACATTTTCAACTAGCTAAGGGTAAGTGTTTTAAATATGAGCCATTCTGTTGCGAAAACACACAAAAGTTAGAAAAAATACAAAATATTCCTTTATTAACTCTGCAAAATGACTAAAAATGAAGAATTCATACAAATTTTCAACTAGCTATGGGTAAGTGTTTTAAATATGAGCCATTCTGTTGCTAAAACACACAAAAGTTAGAAAAATACAAAATGTTCCTTTATCAACTCTGCTTATTGGCTAAAAATGAATAACTAAAACACATTTTCAACTAGCTAAAGGGTAAATGCTTTATAAAAAATCCATTCTGTAGCGTAAACACACAAAAGTGAGAAGGTATGAAAACTGCAAATTTATTATCAATGAACTGTGGAATAAAACGAAGAATGCATACAAATTTTCATCTAGATATCGGTAAATGCTTTATACAAGAACAATTCTATGGCGACAAAACACAAAAGTGAGAAAAAATGCAAAATATTCCTTTATTCCCTCTGCAAAATGGCTAAAAATGAAAAATTCATACACATTTTCAACTAGCTAAGGGTAAGTGTTTTAAATATGAAACATTCTGTTGCGAAAACACACAAAAGTTAGAAAAAATAAAAAATATTCCCTTATTAGCTCTGCAATACGTCTAAAAATGAAAAATTCATACACATTTTCAACTATCTAAGGGTAAGTGTTTGAAATATGAGCCATTCTGTTGCGAAAACACACAAACGATAGAAAAGATACAAAATAATCCTTTATTACCTCTGCAAAACGGCTAAAAATGAAAAATTCATACACATTTTCAACTAGCTAAAGAGTAAATGTTTTAAATATGAAGTATTATATTGCAAAAATACAAAAAAGTTAGAAAAAATGAAAAATGTTTCTTTTGTACCTCTGCAGTATGGCTAAAAATTAATAATTCATACACATTTTCAACTATCTAAAGCGTAAATGTTTTAAATATGAGCCATTCTATAGCGAAAACACACAAAAGTTATAAATAATGAAAAATAATCCTTTATTAAATCTGCAAAACGGCTAAAAATGAAGAATTTATACACATTTTCAACTAGCTAAGGGTAAGTGTTTTAAACAGGAGCCATTCTGTTGCGAAAACACACAAAAGTTAGAAAAAATACAAAATATTCCTTTATTACCTCTGCAAAACGGCTAAAGATGAAGAATTCATACACATTTTCAACTAGCTAAGGGTAAGTGTTTTAAATATGACCCATTCTGTTGCTAAAACACACAAAAGTTAGAAAAAATACAAAACGTTCCTTTATTACCTATGAATTACGGCTAAAAATGTAGAAGTAATTAAATTTTAATAATATCTAAAGGGTATATTATTCTTAATTTTGCAATAATAGTTAGAAAACACACAAAAGTTTGAAAAAATGCTCTATTAAAATAATATCAAAATGATTTTCTTCTAAAAATTTAGAAATAAAACCCATATAATAAAAGATTAGGGTAAATGTTTTAATTATGAGGCATTCTATTGCAAAAACACACAAAAGTTAGAAAAAATGCAAAATAATCCTTTATTACCTCTGCAAAACGGCTAAAAATGAAGAAATCAGACACATTTTCAACTAGCTAAGGGTAAGTGTTTTAAATATGAGCCATTCTGTTGCGAAAACACACAAAAGTTATAAAAATTACAAAATATTCCTTTATTACCTCTGCAAAACGGCTAAAAATGAAGAATTCATACACATTTTCAACTAGCTATGGGTTTTTTATTTAAAACACTTACCCATAGCTAGTTGAAAATGTGTATGAATTCTTCATTTTTAGCCGAAAACCCACACACAAAAGCTTAGACACACAAAAACTTACACGCACACACAAAAACTTACACCCAAACGCAAAAACTTACATGCACACAAAAACTTACATGCACGCAAAAACTTAAACACACCCACAAAAACTTACACACACACCAAAATAATCCTTTATTACCTCTGCAAAACGGCTAAAAATGAAGAATTCATACACATTTTCAACTAGCTAATGGTAAGTGTTTTAAATATGAGCTATTCTGTTGCGAAAACACACAAAAGTTAGAAAAAATACAAAATATTCCTTTATTACCTCTGCAATACGGCTAAA
This sequence comes from Artemia sp. Qi Xiang Cuo, assembly GCF_049724085.1. NCBI lineage: Eukaryota > Metazoa > Arthropoda > Branchiopoda > Anostraca > Artemiidae > Artemia > Artemia sp. Qi Xiang Cuo. The sequence goes on from NC_142811.1 coordinate 32,045,647, forward strand.
AATGAAGAATTCATACACATTTTCAACTAGCTAAGGGTAAGTGTTTTAAATATGAGCCATTCTGTTGCGAAAACACACAAAAGTTAGAAAAAATACAAAATAATCCTTTATTACCTCTGCAATACGTGTAAAAATGAAGAATTCATACAAATTTTCAACTAGCTAAAGGGTAAATGTTTCTAATATGAACCATGACATTGCATAAACAAACAAAAGTTAGAAAAAGTGCAAAATGTTCCTTTTTCACCTCTGCATAATGGATAAAAATTTAAAATTCATACACATTTTCAACAACCTAAGGGTAAGTGTTTTAAATATGAGCCATTCTGTTGCGAAAACACACAAAAGGTAGAAAAAATACAAAATATTTCTTTATTACCTCTGCAAAAAGGCAAAAATGAAGAATTCATACACATTGTCAACTAGCTAAGGGTAAGTGTTTTAAATATGAGCCATTCTGTTGCGAAAACACACAACAGTTAGAAAATATACAAATTATTGCTTTAGGACCTATTAAAAACTTGTATTATATTATTTGACTTTCAATTGTGCTATTTTGTTAGTTATTGTGTTTGTTCTATTAGCAATTATATTGAGAAAACACACAATAGTTTGTATAAATGAATTATGTTAATTTATATCCTCTGTAATAGGGCTCAAAATTAAGAATTCATACACATTTTCAACTAGCTAAGGGTAAGTGTTTTAAATATGAGCCATTCTGTTGCGAAAACACACAAAAGTTAGAAAAAATACAAAATATTCCTTTATTACCTCTGCAATACGGCTAAAAATGAAGAATTCATACAGATCTTCAACTAGCTAAAGTGTAAGTTTTTTAAATATGAGCCATTATATTGCGAAAACACATAAAACTTAGAAAAAATGCAAAATGTTCCTTTATTACCTCTGCATAACGGGTAAAAATGAAGAAGTCATACACATTTTCAAATATATATTTGTTTGGTTATTAAATTTTAGCAAATCTATTGCGAAAACACACGAAATTTAGAAAAAATGCAAAATAATCCTTTATCACCTCGGCAAAATGGCTAAAAATTAAGAATACGTAAACATTTTCAGCTAACTATGTATAAGTTTTTTAAGGATGAGCCATTATGTTGCGAAAACACACAAAGGTTAGAAAAAAATCTAAATGTTCGTTTATTAAATCTGAAGTACGGCGAAAAAGTAAGAATTTATAAACATTTTCAACTAGCTAAGGGTAAGTGTTTTAAATATGAGCCATTCTGTTGCGAAAACACACAAAAGTTAGAAAAAATACAAAATATTCCTTTATTACCTCTGCAAAACGGCTAAAAATGAAGAATTCATACACATTTTCATCTAGATACTGTTAAGTTTATTAATTCATAGCGCTACTGTATATACCAAACAAAAAACATAGAAAGATACCATAATATGCAATTAGTTCATCTAAACTTATGGTCAAATTGAATTATTCATACACATTTTCTACTAGCTAAGGGTAAGTGTTTTAAATATGAGCCATTCTGTTGCGAAAACACACAAAAGTTAGAAAAATACAAAATATTCCTTTATTAACTCTGCAATAAGGGTAAAAATAAAGAATTCTTACACATTTTCAACTAGCTAAGGGTAAATGTTTTAAATATGAGGCATTCTATTGCAAAAAAACAAAAAATTTAGAAAAAATGCAAAATTATCCTATATTACATATTCAATACTACTAAAAATTAATATTTAATAAAAATTTTAAAATTGATAATTGTAAGTGTTTTAAATATGAGCCATTCTATTGCATAAACACACAAAAGTTAAAAAAAATGCAAAATAATCCTTTATTACCTCTGCAAAACGGTAAAAATGAAGAACTCATACACATTGTCAACTAGCTAAGGGTAAGTGTTTTAAATATGAGCCATTCTGTTGCGAAAACACACAAAAGTTAGAAAAAATACAAAATATTCCTTTATTACCTCTGCAAAACGGCTAAAAATGAAGAATTCATACACATTTTCAACTAGCTAAGCGTAAGTGTTTTAAATATGAGCCATTCTGTTGCGAAAACACACAAAAGTTAGAAAAAATACAAAATATTCCTTTATTACCTCTGCAAAACGGCTAAAAATTTAGAATTAATACAAATTTTCAACTAGCTATTGGTAATTGTTTTATATATGATCCATTCTATTGCGAAAACACACAAAAGTTAGAAAAAATACAAAATGTTCCTTTATTACCTCTGCAATACGGATAAAAATTTATAATTAATATACATGTTAAACTAGCTAAGGGTAACTTTTTGATATATGAGCTATTATATTTCGAAAACACACAAAACTTAAAAAAAATGCAAAATGATCCGTCATTATCTATGTAATAAGGCTAAAAATTAAGAATTAATAAACATTTTAAACTAGCTAAGTGTAAATTTTTTAGATATGAACCATTCTGTTGCGAAAACACACAAATGTTAGAAAAAGGCCCCCCCACCCCCGGGGGCCACGGGGACTGAAAGCCTACCACGGGTGGGACCCCCACCACCAAGGTTAGGTTACCTAACATTTCAAGGTGACCCTCCCCCACAACCCTGGGGCCACGGGACCGAGTCTGACACGGGTAGGACCTCACCACCAAGGTCAGTTTAGGTTAGATTAGGTTAAGTTACCTAACATTTCTAGGTTAACTTACATCAGGTTAAGTTGCGCGCCACTTAACCTGATGTAAGTTAACCTAGAAATGTTAGGTAACTTAACCTAATCTAACCTAAACTGACCTTGGTGGTGAGGGTCCTACCCGTGTCAGGCTTTAGGTCCCGTGGCCCCGGGGTTGTGGGGGGAGGGGTCACCTTGAAATGTTAGGTAAACTAACCTTGGTGGTGGGGGTCCCACCCGTGGTAGGCTTTCAGTCCCCGGGGGGGGGGCGTACGTAGGCTAAGCTAGTCTAACCTAAATTAACCTAACCTAACATAACCTGACCGAACCTAACCTTACACCTAACTTTTTGTTGCGGGGGGGGGTACCCCCCCCCCCCCCCCCCCCCCTCAAATAAAAAACCTTAACTAAAGAGGCTGCCGTTAATTAACCTAACCTAACATAATCTAACCTAACCTAACCATGCAACTAACTTTTTGTCTGTCTCTAACCTAATTCAAGGGATTTCAAGAGCGATGGTTGAGGCAGTGGGGGAGGGGGGCTACGTAGGCTAAGCTAGTCTAACCTAAATTAACCTAACCTAACATAATCTAACCTAACCTAACCAGACACCTAACTTTTTGTCTGTCTCTAACCTAATTCAAGAGATTTCAAGAGCGATGGTTGAGGCGGTGGTGGAGCTCCACACCTAAGAACTTTTCTTTCTCGTACGTAGGCTAAGCTAGTCTACCCTGAGTTGATCAATCTTTGATAGTTTTACAGAAATTCTCACTTCCCATTGATGCTCTCCTATGTCCAAAACAAAATTGAACGTAACAATTAATTAATCTGCATGGAAGATGTCTCGTTTGACACATTTAGTCTATGCAATGTAAGAAGTATTGTCTTGAAACCAGTCTCCGCAAGTGAAAAGTGGCAATTCTAGTGAGTGTTAATTGATATATAGAAAGGTAATTATTGTTCTAAATCAACAGTTTGCACAATTTCGTAAATAAATAACCGTTAGGTTAGTATATTTAAGAGTTTTGAAAAGCTTTAAAAGTCAGTATATGCTGAAATAGAGGACAAGATAGAAAATAATGGAAGGTTCTTCAAATGCAAGCCCGGCAATGTTTGATGTGAGTTCAATAATATGTCTTTTCAGTGTGTTTTCCAACGAAAATAAGCAAAATATGATGAAATTACGTTCCCATGGTTCTAATTCGTATCCTTTAATTATGAAAAAACTTGAAACAGTGATTTTGCGATAAGCCTTCAGCTGCAATTTACACCAAAAGGACAAGATACTTATCGAAAGCATGAAAATTAAAAATGTAAAATGTATATTTCAATGAAATAATAGCCTTCTTAATAATTTAAAATCAATAAACCGTGGGAAGTGGTTTTCTGTAGTATTGTTTGTGAATGATTAAAAGAATATGAGTGACAGAAAACATTTTGAAACTAAACAAAACTTTAAATTTGGTAAATTGTCAAATGTTGTCAAAATATAATTTTTTACTGAAATTGAAACCTCTTAGTTTAACTCAGGTATTGAACCTTTGGTAGATATAATGGTTCGAAAATAAACTATCCCCGTAATACAGAAAATTTAAGTTTGAACAATTATTCGTTATTATTTCATCATATCTTTGGTTTAGTCTGGTAGCTCTTTACCTTTACTCGAAAAGTGTCCTCTTGTGGGAAATGCAAAATACAATGAAATTACGTTTCCCATGGTTCTAATTAATATCCTTCACTTAGGGGGTCAGGTTGTATTTTTTCAAACTTTTGTGTATTTTTTCAACAGAATTGCTCATATTTAAAACACTTACCCTTAGCTAGTTGAAAATGTGTATGAATTCTTCATTTTTAGCCGTTTTGCAGAGGTAATAAAGGAATATTTTTTATTTTTGCTAACTTATGTGTGTTTTCGCAACAGAATGGCTCATATTTAAAATACTTACCCTTAGTTAGTTGAAAATGTGTATGAATTCTTCATTTTTAGCCGTTTTGCGGAGGTAATAAAGGAATATTTGGTATTTTTTCTAACTTTTGTGTGTTTTCGCAACAGAATGGTTCATATCTAAAACACTTACCCTTAGCTAGTTGAAAATGTGTATGAATTCTTCATTTTTAGCCGTATTGCAGAGGTAATAAAGGAATATTTTTTAATTTTTTTAACTTTTGTGTGTTTTAGCAACATACTGGCTCATATTTAAGACACTTAAACTTAGCTATTTGAAATTGTTTCTTAATTATTCATTTTTATAATATTTTCATTGTTCCTAAATGAATATTTTGATTTTTTTCTAACTTTTGTGTGTTTTCGCAACAGACTGGCTCATATATAAAACAATTACCAAAAGCTAGTTGAAAATGTTAATTAATTCTTCATTTTTAGCCGTTTTGCAGAGGTAATAAAGGAATATTTTGTATTTTTTCTAACTTTTGTGTGTTTTCGCAACAGAATGGCTCATATTTAAAACACTTACCCTTAGCTAGTTGAAAATGTGTATGAATTCTTCATTTTTAGCCGTTTTGCAGAGGTAATAAAGGAATATTTTGTATTTTTTCTAACTTTGGTGTGTTTTCGCAACAGAATGGCTCATATTTAAAACACTTACCCTTAGCTAGTTGAAAATGTGTATGAATTCTTCATTTTAACCGTTTTGCAGAGGTAATAAAGGAATATTTTGTATTTTTTCTAACTTTCGTGTGTTTTCGCAACAGAATGGCCGATATTTAAAACACTTACCCTTAGCTAGTTGAAAATGTGTATGAATTCTTCATTTTTAGCCGTATTGCAGAGGTAATATGGGAACATTTTTTATTTTTTCTAACTTATGTGTGTTTTCGCAACAGAATGGCTCATATTTAAAACACTTACCCTTAGCTAGTTGAAAATGTGTATGAATTCTTCATTTTTAGCCGTATTGCAGAGGTAATAAAGGAATAGTTTGTCTTTTTTCTAACTTTTGTGTGTTTTCGCAACAGAATGGCTCATATTTAAAACACTCACCCTTAGCTAGTTGAAAATGTGTATGAATTCTTCATTTTTAGCAGTTTTTCAGAGGTAATTAACGAATATGTTTTATTTTTTATAAAGCTTGTGTGATGTCGAAACAGTATGTACCATAATTAAAACACTTACACTGCTGTTGTTGAATATATGCATTAATTTGTGCTTTATATTCATATCTATTTTGTACACAATGTTTATTTTGTATTTTTTCTAACATAATCGTGTTTTCGCACCATACTGTTCGATATTATAAAACATTAAACTGAGCGCGTTGACAATGGGTATGAATTCTTCATTTTTACCAGTATTGCAGAGGTAATAAAGGAATATTTTGTATATATTATAACGTGTGTGTGTTTTCGCAACAGAATGGCTCATATTTAAAACACTTACCCTTAGCTAGTTGAAAATGTGTATGAATTCTTCATTTTTAGCCATTTTGCAGAGGTAATAAAGGACTATTTTGTATATTTTCTAACTTTTGTGTGTTTTCGCAATAGAATGGCTCATATTTAAAACATTTACCCTTAGCTAGTTGAAAATGTGTATGAATTCTTCATTTTTAGCCGTTTTGGAGAGGTAATAAAGGACTATTTTGCATTTTTTCTAACTTTTGTGTGTTTTCGAAACAGAATGGCTCATATTTAAAACACTTACCCTTAGGTAGTTTAAAATGTGTATGAATTCTTCATTTTTAGCCGTATTGCAGAGGTAATAAAGGAAGATTTTGCATTTTTTCTAACTTTTGTGTGTTTTCGCAATAGAATGGTTCATATTTAAAAAATTTACCCTTTAGCTAGTTGAAAATTTGTATGAATTCTTCATTTTTAGCCTGTTTGCAGAGGTAATAAATAAACATTTTGCATTTTTTATAAGTTTTTCGTGTGTAGGAAATAGACTGGATCATTTTTAATAAATTTAAACTTAGCTAGTTTAAAATGTGTATGAATTATTAATTATTAGCCGTTTTGCAGAGGTAAGAAAGGATTATTTTGGTGTGTGTGTAAGTTTTTGTGGGTGTGTTTAAGTTTTTGAGTTCATGTAAGTTTTTGTGTGCATGTAAGTTTTTGCGTGTGTGTGTAAGTTTTTGTGTGTGCGTGTAAGTTTTTGTGTTTCTACGCTGTTGTGTGTGGGTGTAAGTTTTTTGTGTGTGTGTGTGTAAGTTTTTGTGTGTTTGTGTGTGTGTGTAAGTTTTTTGTGTGTATGTGTGTGTGTAAGTTTGTGTATGTGTGTGTGTGTGTGTGTAAGTTTTTGTGTGTGTTTGTTTTGGCGTGTGTGTGTAAGTTTTCGTGTGTGTGCGTGTTAGTTTTGTGTGTGTGTGTGTGTGTGTGTAAGTTTTTTTTTTTTTGTGTGTGTTTTTGTGTGTGTGTGTGTAAGTTTTTGTGTGTGTGTAAGTTTTGGCGTGTGTGTGTTAGTTTTCGTATGTTTGTATGTGTAAGTTTTGTGTGTGTGTGTAAGTTTTTGTGTGCATGAAATTTTTTTTGTTCATTTATGTTTTCTTGTGAATGTGTAAGTTTTTGTGTGTGTGTGTGTGTGTGTGTGTGTGTAAGTTTTTGTGTGTGTGTGTAAGTTTTGGCGTGTGTGTAAGTTTTTGTGTGTGTGTAAGTTTTTGTGTGCATGTAAGTTTTTGTGTGCATGTAAGTTTTTGCGTGTTGGTCTAAGTTTTTGTGTGTGTGTGTGTCAGTATTTTTGTGTCTAAGATTTTTTGTGTGGATCTTATTTTTTTGTGTGTGTGGGTTTTTTTTTGTTTGTGTGTGTGTGTGTTTGTGTGTGTGTGTAAGTTTTTGTGTGCATGTAAGTTTTCGTGTGCATGTGTAAGTTTTTTTGTGTGTGTGTGTGTGTATGTGTGTAAGTTTTTGTGTGTGTGTGTAAGTTTTTGAGTGTGTGTGTTAGTTTTTGTGTGTGTGTGTGTGTAAGTTTTTGTGTGTGTGTGTAAGTTTTTGTGCGTGTGTGTAAGTTTTTGTGTGTGTAAGTTTTTGTGTGCGTTTGATTTTTGGCGCGTGTGTGTGTGTTTTCGTGTGTGTGTGTGTGTGTGTTAGTTTTGTGTGTGTGTGTGTGTTTATGTTTTTGTGTGTATGTTTGTTTTTGTGTGGATGTAAGTTTTCGTGTGCATGTGTAAGTTTTTGTGTGTGTGTGTGTGTGTTAGTTTGTGTGTGTGTGTGTAAGTTTTTGGGTGTGTGTGTTTTTTTTCGTGTGTGTGTGTGTAAGTTTTGGTGTGTGTGTGTAAGTTTTTGTGTGTGTGTGTAAGTTTTCGTGTGTGTGTAAGTTTTTGTGTGCATGTAGGGGGACCGGGGGAGGGCCTTTGGGGCCCAGGGTGGGCGTTTGGGGATCCGGGGCCCTTGAGGATTGGGTGGTCTTTTGGGGGCCCAGTGGCCCTTTGGGGACCGGGGGTGGACCTTTGGGGGTCCGGGGGCCCCTTTGAGGACCGGGGGGAGGGCCTCTGGGGTCCGGGGTGCCCTTTGGGGGTCTGGGGGCCCCTTTGAAGACCAGAGGAGGGCCTTTGAGGGGCTGAGGATGGCGTTTGGGGGGCTGGGGGCTCTTTGGGAACTTGGGGGACCTTTGAGGACCGGGGGCTTCCTTCGGGGTTGGGGTAGGAGGATTGGAACCCTTTGGGGTTGGGGTAGAGGACCTCACAACACTGTTCAAATGAACTTGTGTATTATAACGACCACAGAGTTTCACCCTCAAATTCTCTTCTAAAACCTCTTCAAAAATCATCTTTTAAAATGTCTCTAACTGTTTCGCCGAAATAGTTCCATAGCCTGTCTAAAACAGTTTCACCAAATAATCCCTAAACGTAATTCAGTGTGTTCCTTTTGTTTTTGGCATCTCTGCGCTAATGCATTTCAAATTAATAAGAAACCTGATTCCCGCGCTAAAACAATTCATCGCTAAGATGTTTCTTGGAGAATTGTTTCCATGGCCTTTGGTTATTAATATCCTTTGGAGTTCGACCAAAAGAGTTGTTTCCGAGGCAATGATATTAATGACTTGGATCTATTCCTGGAGAATCGTTTCTTTGCGAAAATTTTTAAAGTCTGACAGATGATGTCATTGGTTGATTGATCTGTCAAGAAAGGGGAATTAATTTGTTGTTTCTAAGGGGAATTATTGATTCACGATAGGTGAATTGAGGTCGACATCACAGGTGTTCCAAGGTCGATGTTGTTGTTGTTGTAAGTGCACGCTCTCAGCGAATGTCAAGGTCGTTGTTGTTGTTGTTGACTTGGAAAAAGAGGTCATTGACCCCATTAACCAAGTGTTCTCCCTAATGACTCTATGCCAATATTAGGACCATTAACCACGTGGTTCTCGTGGGAGTTTTTTTAAAAAAGTGTCCGGATCAGGATTCGAAGGGGTATTGTACTCGTGGGACTCATTAAGGCCCTTCTACTCTTAAATTCTGTAACCTCATCTAGCTCATATAAACCGACATTCAGTGGCCTGGCTGGGGTTGTATTTACATCGTTACGCATAACCTTCGTCTTTTGAGTACTTATGGAAAATCCAACTCGCCCATCTTTGTTCGAGAGCTTGGTGATTTTCTGTTGCAGGTCTACTCTTAGATGAAAGAGGAGCACAATGTCATCAGCAAAATCAACGTGAAAGACACTACGCCTCTCATTCAACTGTATCCCTCCAACAAAATGACAGGACCGCAGTACATAGTCAATGAGAATCGTGAAGAGTACAGGAGAGAGGATACAACCTTGTCGTACACCAGAATTGATCTGGAACCATAACGTCAGGTTTCCATCGTCGGTTCGTATGGCGGCTAGCTGGTCATTATATAAAGCAACAATAATACTAATAATCTTGTCTGGGAGTCCATAATATCGTAGTATTCTCCATAATGATTTCCTATTTACTGAATCGAACGCCTTTAAGAAATCAATAAACGCTATTAATATTTCGGTTTGTCACTCGTTCAATTCTTCAATTAGAATTCTTAGGCTGAATATCAGATCAGCACAAGATCTACATGACCAAAAACCCTGTTGGTCACCTCTCAGTATCTCGTCAATTCTTGACTGAATACGATTCAGGAGTATTTGACAGAAAACATTACTTCCTATGGACTGTAGGGTTATACCTCGCCAATTGTTGCAACCCCCGGTACAACCTTTCTTAAAAAGTTTTGTAATGACCCCTTTCTTCCAATCAGTTGGGACACTCTCGGTTTCCCAAATTCGATTAAAAATTTCGTAGAGAGGCTTCGTCAAGGCCGAGGCACCCTATTTCAATAATTCAGGTTGAACACCATCAATTCCGGCAGCTTTGCCGTTTTTCAGGTTGCGTAACACAGTTTCCATTTCCAGTAGGCTAATGGGTTCAACGTTGATTCCAAGATTGACGAGCGGAACACCAGGTGGAGGCTCCATGGGTTTTACAAAGGGAGGAAAGTTAGTACTTCGTTAAAGTATTCTCTCCATCTGTTACCAATACCTTCTTTCATCGTAAGTAGTTCGCCAGTCTTACTTTCAACAGCGCATGCTGGCTTTCCGAAGTAACCAGTGATCTCTTTGGTTATTCGATACACCGTTCTACTGTCACCTTTGCTGGCAGCCGCCTCAGCTTCGGCTGCTTTAATCTCAAAAAGCAACGTCTGTCATTCCTTGTGGACCGCTTTACAGCTCTGTGGATTTATTTATATTAGGCCTTGAGTTGGACTTTGTAGTGAGGGGTGATGTTACTATCACAGCAAAACAGGTTGGGGATTTTTGGAAAATATTAGCAGTAGAAAATTCATTCATTGGGGGTATTCAAGCGTTAGAAAAACGCTCAAATGTTGATGGTGGGTGTCACATGGGTGTCTCCATGCAGTCAATTTTTATAAAACCAGTGTAAATAAGTCGTAGGCTCGTTAAAAAAATGTTTTAAACTCTAAGTGGCGTGCATTGCATTGAACTATCATATTCTAGCGATGAAATACTAAGTCCCGCTGTTCAAATTAAAAATAGTGTTCAATCTAAATCCACAAGCTTATTTTTCTTTTTGGGGGAGAGGGAGAAGGGTTGAAATTATCCTAAGGGGTGATTATGGGGGTGCCACGTGGATGAAAGAGCGCAGCCGCGTAATGCCATGGCGGTGTAAGATGTTTTAAGGGGCATCATGAAAGGGTTTGCTGCCGAAAACTTGAATTAACGGATTGGGTGCATAATTTTTAAAAAGAAATGTCTGAAAAGTCTTGGGGGCGATGAGAAGGTGTCAGAGGGTGTAATGGAACAGTCATTGTGCGGCATGGGTTTGAAATTGTCAAAAATAATAGTGATAGAAAATATACCCAATAGGGTGTTCCAACGTTAAAAAAAGCTAAAATGATAATGACGGGTGTCGCACGGTGCCACCATGCAGCAAATTTGTATAAAAACGTTTGAAAAACAAGGAGAAGGATCATTCAGGAAACGTTTAAAATTCTAAGTGGCGTAATTACCTTGGACTATCACATTCTAACAATGAAATGCCACTGTTAAAAAAATAGGCTCTCAATAGGGCCTAAAAATTTACCTCTAGCGAGATTATATGTAGTTTAATGAGAAAATAATATTCAAATGTGTTCTTATAAGATTTGGGGGTGGGGCATAGTTTTGCCCCCCCCCCCCCCCAAAAAGTTGTATTTTCGTCTAAAATCTCTCAGAAATACCTCAATATGGATAAAATGTGCCTCTAATATCAACCCCGCCCCGCTGAAAATAATTGTTAGGAGTCCCATCTTTCTTTGATTCACGCCTGTTTTTCCATAAATTTTATCATTTTATAAACCTTTTTTCACGTTTTGTTTTTCGTTTGTCGTGTTTTTAAGTGCCTTTTCTGTCATTTCGTGATTTTATAATTTTTATATCCTTTATAGGCCTTTTCATGTTTTTTTTTGTGTTTGTGGTGTTTTTAAAGTCTTTTTCTATGATTTCATAAAATTTCATAGCGTATTTTTATCAATATATTTTGTATTTACAATGGTAGTGTCTTTTGGGATTCCATATTTCAAGGAGAATCTTCAATACGTAACCGTTTACACAATTCAAGCGTCTTCTAGCCCCTCTCGCCTTTATTACTAAATAATCAGGTGATAGCAATTTCTAGTAATCGATTTTTCCCTCTTTGTGTCAATTATTGTACCCGTAGGAAACACATAATCGTCATTCTACCACGCACGAAAATGGGGGCTCTCCTTGCGTGCAAAGGTTGTTTCGACGAATGTATTAGCCGTAACAGAATACTGCAAATAGTTCGCTGGTCCTCTCAGTTAGGGTACATCTCGTTTGGATGGGAGTGACCTTTCGATTCCTAATGAGGGCGAATATCATTGGAATATAATGGTCCTCTGTGAAAAATGCATTGAGAAAAAAACTAAATCTTATAAGATATTATGTAATACCCTGCGTTTGTGACCCCCAGTGTTAAAAGTGGGGATCCCCCCATGGGTTCTGAAGAGACAGGTCACGTTAGAATTGGCATCCGTTAACTTTCCCCATTACGTAAGACTTAAAGAAAACAACGCCTTGAAGGAAACAGCGTCTTGAAAGAAGAAGTAATCTCAAAAAGTATTATGTAACAGTAATGTGTGCTGCACCATTATGTAACACCCACGTTTGCGCTGCCATTACGTAACATCTCATATATGCTTCGCCATGAGGTAGCACTCAATTACCGCAATTTAATTTACCGTAACCGTTTTCAATTTACCGTAAACAGACTAATAACACCCGTTATTTGTCTTTCGTATCAAATCATCCGATCCAAGTAAAAAGGGGTGTAGTTATTTTTTAGTTGATAGGGTATGAAAATATTCTGGTAGCATCACCAGAACACATGAGTAATAAACAAATTTTATTAAGGATATTCGAGTAGGTAATGGCTATCCGGAAAATATGATTTCTCAAATAATTGAAAAAAGGGGCAAAAAGTTAATGGATCCTGGAATACTAGAAGACGATGGGTCAAATAAAGAAACAAATTACATAACTTTGTTTTATATCCCAATATTGTCACAAAAATTAAGAAGAGAATTAAAAAAAAATATAATATAAAAACAGCATTTGAATCAGGACAAACTATAAGCTCTTTATTAAATAATGGAAATGACAAGGTACCGAGAAAAAGCAAAATGGAGTATACAAAATTCCACACTCTTATGGTAAATTTTATTTGAGAAGAACACAGCAGATTTTAGAAAATAGGCTACAGCAACAGAAAAATGCCATAAATTGCTCTCTAAAAATATAATAAAAAACCGGGAACGTTTGAGTCAGCTGTTGCAAAACATTTATGTAATTTTCCTCATCACAGTATTTTATTTGATCAGACAAAAATGGTAGATACTTCTGTTGGACTTTTACAAAGTTTCAGAGAAATTATAGAAATAAAAAAGATAATCTATGGGGGTATTAGTATCAATAGAGATGAAGGGGAATTTAGGATCAATTCAATTTATAATAGTTTAATTAAAAAGCAGGTGAAATAATCAACCAGTACTGATTCTAATACCTGTTCTGAAACGAATGATAACCTTGAGAACAAAGGTCAGAACGAGTTAAATACTGGGAAAAGTAAACGAACTGCAGCTATACTTGCAGCCAAAAAATGTATTCAATTTATAATTTTATAAGCTAGTTAATGAACTTAAGAGATTTAATTAGGGCTTATAGGCTAGGAGTTAGGTGACCTTTATTGTTTTGTTCAAGTCTAAATATAGTCTTCATTTTTTGATAGATTTCCATTTATACAGTAATTGTGAGGAGACGTGTGGTATCATTATAAACATTCGCTTTTATCTATTGGGTTAAATACGCCAGTGCATGGAAGTTTCATTTAATACATGAGTTTGATTCCTACTTATTTATTTATATTGTTTTTTCTTTTATTTTCTTCTTGCTCTTTTCTCTCTCATCGTGTGTTTAGTTTGTTGTATTTCGATGTATGTTATTAAAAAAAAAAAAAAAAATTGTTTTTCTCTTCTTTTTTCGTTGAGAAAGGCTCCCGGACGTGGGGCTGAAATATCTTTTTTTTTAATTAAGTGTTTACTTTGTTGTTATTTATTCATTGCTTTATTAAAATTAGAACCTGTTTTTCTTGCTTAATTTTCCGTAAATGGAAAAGCAGTGGGGTCTAAGAAATTGTTGTTTAAGACATTTTTTCTTCAAAACGTTTTTCAATACATTTGAAGATATTTTTCTACGACAAATGTATTCAACACATTTCAAGATAATTCAAGATATTTTCAAGACGTTTCAAGATATTTCAAAACATTTTCTAAGGCATTTTTCTTCAAAACGTTTCAAGACATCCCAAGATATTATTTTCCTTCGAGACATTTTTTTTCCAAGACGTTTCAAGACGTTTTCTAAGACATTTTTCTTCAAAATGTTTCAAGACATTCCAATAAATTTTTTTATGATTTCTGTAGTTTTTGTATAATAGGGAATGACACAGAGAGGGGGGGGGGGGGGAATTGGTTAAATTTGGTATCACCTGCTCGTTGAGTAATGGTTTTAGAAAGTGCCGACAGATAATATTGAGGGTTGCTGCTAGCGAGAGGGGCAACGAGATAGTTAAATTGCGTAAATGTTTACAAATTGAAGTTAGATCCTAGATCAATAATCTAAAAGGACAGAGACTCTTGTAAATAAAAGTTTATTGATAAAAAAATCTATATAATCATGAAATTGTAGAAAAGGCACTTAAAACTCAACAAATGCAAAAAGCAAAACATAAAAAAGGTCTATAGAAGATAAAAAACGCTATAAAATCATGAATTCACAGAAAAAGCAGTTAAAAATAAAAAAAAAATGCAAAAACAAAAACGTGAAAAGTCTTATCAGCGATAAAATATAGACAAAAACATACATAAATTAAAGAAAGGTGGAGCTCCAAGCATGCAATTCTGGGGAGTGGCTTGATATTAGAGGTAAATTTAAGCTATATTAAGAGGTAGGCTATATCTGAAGAACGTTTAAAGAAAATGCCTAATCTCTTTGACTGCCTGCTATATTTCAGTCACCACACCACCGGAAAATTCATTTAACACCTCCTCCTTTACTTTAAGCTGTAGAACATGGTGGTCCCAATAATTCAAGCCACCGTGCCTTACTATTCTTGGCTGTCGGGCAGCCTCATTACCACCCATTCAGCATTCCTAAGACATTTTCAAGATATTTTCTGTTAAAAATCACACATTAAATCCATTAATTTATGTTTTTGCAACCCAACCCTCCGTGATACACCATGCCAATACACACCACCGTGCGACGCTATTACTGCCCCTGTGTTATCCCCTCATCATTTCAAAAACGTTCTCTACATAATTTCTTGTTAATTATCATGCATTCAATTCATTGATTCATGTTTTCGCAAGCCAACCCTCCATGATACACAATGTCATTTCACAACACAATGCCATAGTATTACTGGTTCTCTGGCCACAGTCAAAATTCCTAAGACATTTTCCAGATGTTTTGTTGTTCAAAATCACGAATTAAATCCATTAGTCTATGTTTTCGCAAGCCAACCCAACGTGATACACCATGCCGATTCACAATACCGTGCCAAACTATAACTGGCCATCTGGCATCCCCTTTTAATTCCCAAGACATTCTTCATTTATCTTTTGGTTAAAAATCACGCATTGAATCTATTGATTCATGTTTTTGCAACCCAACCATCTGTGATACACCATGTCAAATTAAACCACCTTGCCACAATATTACTGGCACATTGGCACCATTTAACGACTCCTCATCATGCCCTTGACATTTTCAGACAATTCTTGTTAAACACCATAGATTCAATCCATTGACTTATGTTTTCCCAGCCCAACCCATCGTGATGCACCATGTCGATTCACACATACGTGCCACAATATTACTGGCCCCTTGGCACCACTTTTTGGTGTAGTGTCGTGGTTTGTCTTTTCTGTGTTACCTCTGTTGATGTTTCAAAGCACGTTTTGGAAGTTTTTCGTTTGAAACGTATGACTAAAAATGTTTTTGCAGGGTTTTATCGTGGGTTATCTTGTCTGTGTTACCTCTGTTAATGTTTCAAATTGCATTTTAAAATTTTTTCGTTCATATGTCTCAAACAAAAACTTCCAAAATGCACTTTGAAACAACAACAGAAGTAACAGAGACAAGATAAACCACGGCACAACACTACAAAAATCCTCTTAAGTCATACGTTTCAAAAGAAAAACTTTCAATATGTACTTTGAAGCATCAACAGAGGTTACAGAGACAAGATAAACCACGGCACAGCACTACAAAAACATCCGAAGTCATACGTTTTAAACAAAAAATTTCAAAATGTACTTCGAAATACCAACAGAGGTAAAATAGACAAGATAAATCACGCCACAACACTACAAAGTGCTGCCAGAGGGCCAGTAATAGTGGGGCATGGTTATTTTAATCAACATGGTGTATCAAGGTGAGTTGGGTTACGAAACCATTATTCAATGGATTGATTGTATAATTTTTAAAAAGAAATGTCTGAAAATGTCTTGAGAATGAAGAGGAGTTGGTAAAGGGTGCCAGAGGGCCAGTAATAGAATAGACACAACACTACAATAGACACAACACTACAAAAACATCTCAAGTCATACGTTTCAAACGAAAAACTTCCAAAATGTACTTTCAAAATCCAGAGGGGTAACACAAACAAAATAAACTACGATACAACCCTTTAAAAACATCCTTAGTCATACATTTCAAACAAAAGCTTTCAAAATGCACTTTGAAATATCAACAGCGATAACACAGACAAGATAAACCAAAACACATCACAATAAAAAGATCACGATAAACCACAAAGACACGATAAACCACGACACAACACTACAAAAGACATCCTTAGTCATACATTTCAAACGAAAAACTTCAAAATGCACTTTGAAAATCAATAGAGGTAGCAGAGACAAAATAAACCACGACACAACACTACAAAAATCATCCCAAGTCATACGTTTCAAAAGAAAATCTTTCAAATGTACTTTGAAGCATCAACAGATGTAACACAGACAAGTAAAATCACAACAAAACGCTACAAAATCACATCCAAAATCGTACGTTTCAAACGAAAAACTTCCAAAATGTACTTTGAAACATCAACAGAGGTAAAATAGAAAAGATAGATTACGACATAACACTACAAAATGGTGCAAGAGGGCCAGTAATAGTGGAGCACGGTCAGGTGTATCTGCATTGTTTACCAAGGTGGGTTGGATTATGGAAACATTAATCAATGGATTGAATGCATAACTTTAACAAGAAATGTCTGAAAATGTCTCAGAAATGATAAAGATTTGGAAGATGACGCCAGAGGGTCAATAATAGAATAGAAACAACACTACAATAGACACAATGCTACACAAACATCTCAAGTCATAAGTTTCAAGCGGAAAACTTCCAAAATGTACTTTCAAAATTCAGAGGGGTAACACAAACAAGATAAACTACGACACAACCCTTTAAAAACATCCTTAGTCATATATTTCAAACAAAAACTTTCAAAATGCACTTTGAAATATCAACAGAGATAACACAGACAAGATAAACCAAAACACAACACAATAAAAAGATCCTAAATCATGTTTTTCAGACAAAAAACTTCCTAAATGCACTTTAAAACATCAACAGAGCTAACAAAGACACGATAAACCACGACACAACACTACAAGACATCCTTAGTCACACGATTCAAAGAAAAACTTCAAAATGCACTTTGAATATCAATAGAGGTAGCAGAGACAAGATAAACCATGAAACAACACTATAAAAATCATCCTAAGTCATACGTTTCAAAAGAAAATCTTTCAAATGTACTTTGAAGCATCAACTGATGTAACCCAGACAAGTAAAACCACAACAAAACGCTACAAAATAACATCCAAAATAATACGTTTCAAACGAAAAACTTCCAAAATGCACTTCGAAACATCAACAGAGGTAAAATAGAGAAGATAAATTACGAAATAACACTACAAAATGGTGCAAGAGGGCCAGTAATAGTGGAGCACGGTCAGGTGTATCTGCATTGTGTACCAAGGTGGATTGGATTACGAAAATATTAATCAATGGATTGAATGCATAATTTTTAACAAAAAATGTCTGAAAATGTCTCAAAAACGATAAAGAGCTGGAAGATGGCGCCAGAGGGTCAATAATAGAATAGAAACAACACTACAATAGACAAAATACTACACAAACATCTCTAGTCATAAGGTTCAAGCGAAAAACTTCCCAAAGGTACTTTCAAAATCCAGAGGCGTAACACAAACAAAATAAACTACGACACAACCCTTTAAAAACATCCTTAGTCATACATTTCAAACAAAAATTTTTAAAATGCACTTTGAAATATCAACAGAGATAACACAGACAAGATAAACCAAAACACGACCCAATAAAAAGATCCTAAATCATGTTTTTCAAACGAAAAACTTCTTAAATGCACTTTGAAACATCAACAGAGTTAACAAAGACACGATAAACCACGACAAAACAATACAAAAGAAATCCTTAGTCATACGTTTCAAACGATAAACTTCAAAATGCACTTTGAATATCAATAGAGGTATCAGAGACAAGATAAACCACGAAACAACACTACAAGAATCATCCTAAGTCATACGTTTCAAAAGAAAATCTTTCAAATGTACTTTGAAGCATCAACAGATGTAACACAGACAAGTAAACCAAAACAAAACACTACAAAATAACATCCAAAATCATACGTTTCAAACGAAAAACTTCCAAAATGCACTTCGAAACATCAACAGAGGAAAAATAGAGAAGATAAATTACGACATAACACTACAAAATGGTGCAAGAGGGCCAGTAATAGTGGAGCACGGTCAGGTGTATCTGCATTGTTTACCAATGTGGGTTTGATCACGAAAACATTAATCAATGGATTGAATGCATAATTTTTAACAAGAAATGTCTGAAAAAGTCTCAAAAATGATAAAGAGTTGGAAAATGACGCCAGAGGGTTAATAATAGAATAGAAACAACACTACAATAGACACAATACTACACAAACATCTGGTCATAAGTTTCGCGCAAAAAACTTTGAAACATCAACAGAGGTAAAAAAGACACGATAAACAACAACACAATACTACAAAAGACATCCTTTGTCATACGTTTCAAACGAGAAACTTCCAAAATGCACTTTAAAGCAACAGCAGAGGTAACACAGACAAGATAAACCACGACACAGCAGTATAAAAACATCCTTGGTCATACTTTTCAAACGATAAACTTCAAAAATGCACACAACACTACAAAAAAATCCTAAGGCATACGTTTCAAAAGAAAAAATCCGAAAATGCAATTTGGAATATCAACAGACGTAAAAAAAGACAAGATAAACCATGAAACAACACTAAAAAAAGTCATACGTTTCAAACAAAAAAATTCCAAATTGCAGTTTGAAACATCAAAAGAGGTAGCAGAGATAAGATAAACCATGACACAAGACTACAAAAACATCCTATGTTATACTTTTCAAAAAAACTTCCAAAATACACTTGGAAACATCAACAGAGGTAACAGAGATAAGATAAACCATGACACAACATTACAAAAAACTACAAAAGTACACTACAAAAGTCATACGTTTTAAACGAAAAAGTTCCTAAACGCACTTTGAAACGTCCACAGAGGTAACACATACGAGATAAACCATGACAAAACACTACATAAAACTTTCTAAGACACACGTTTCAAACGAAACTTCCAAAATGTATTTTGAAACATCAACAGACCATGACACAACACAGCAAAAACACCCCAAGTCGTTGGTTTCCGACAAAAAACTTCCAAAATAAGCTTTGAAACATCAACGATGGTAAAATAGACAAAATTAATCACGACAGAACAATACAAAAACATCATCAGTCAAACGTTTCAAAGGAAAAACTTCCCAAATTCACTTTGGAACATCAACAGAGGCAACACACACAAGATAAACCATGACACAGCACAACAAAAAACGTTTGAAGTCATATTTTTCATACGAAAACTTACAAAATTCACTTTGAAATCCACTTTGAACCTCTGTTCACGATTCAAAGTGCATTTTTGAAATTTCTCGTTTGAAACGTTTGACTTAGAATGTTTTTCCTAGCGTTGTGTCGTGGTTGTTCGCGTCTGTGTTACCTCGGTTGATGTTTCAAAGTGCATTTGGAAGTTTTTAGTTTGAATAGTATGACTTAGGATGTTTTATGTAGTGTTGTAATTTGGTTTATTTTGTCTGTGTTACCACTGCTGATGTTTCAAAGTGCATTTTGGAAGATTTTCGTTTGAAACGTACGACTTAGGACGTTTTTGTGATGTTGTGTCGTGGTTTATCTTGTCTGTTTTACCTATGTTAATTTTTCAAACTACATTTTGGAAGTTTTTGGTTTGAGACGTATGACTCAGGATGTTTTTGTAGTGTTGTGCCTTGGTTTATATTGTCTGTAATAACTCTGTTGATTTTTGACAAACGGACATACACACACAAAGAGGTAACACACACAAGATAACCCACGGCACAACACTAAAGAAACATCCTAAGTCATGCGTTATAAACAAAAAACTTTCAAAATTCACTTTCAAAAATCAACAGAGGTAACACTGACAACATAAACCACGACACAACACTACAAAACATCTTATTTCATATGTTTCAAAGGAAAAACTTTCAAAGTGCACTTTGAATTATTTATAGAGTTAACACAGACAAGATAACCCACAGCACAACCCTATAAAACATCTTAAGTCATACGTTTCAAACTAAAAACTTTCAAAATGCACTTTTAAACGCAAACTGTGGTAAACGTTACAATATAAACGACGACACAACCCTACAGAAACGAAAACGAAAAACGTAAAACTCAGACGTACGCTTCAAACGAAAACTTCCAAAATGCACTTTGAAATAACAACAGAGTTAAGACAGACAAGATAAACCACGACAAAACACTAAAAACGAAATCCTAAGTCATACTTTTCAAACGAAAAACTTCTAAAATGCACTTTGAAACATCAACAGAGGTAACAGAGACAAAGTAAACCAAGACACAACAGTGCAAAAAAATCCTAAGGGATACGTTTCAAACGAAAAACTTCAAAAAATCCACTTTAAAATATCAACAGAGGTAACACATACAAGATAAACCATGACACAACACTACAAAAAACATTATAAATCGCACGTTTCAAACGAAAAATTTCAAAAATGAACTTTGAAATATTAACAGAGGTAACACAGACAAGATAAACCATGACACAGTACTACAACAAGATCTGTAGACATAAGTTTCAAGTGAAATACTTCCAAAATACACTTTGATACATCAATAGAGGCAACATAGGCAAGATAGACCTTGAGATAACACTGCAAAAAAATCCTAAGTCATGCGTATCAAACGGAAAACTTCCAAAATTTGAAACATCAACGGAGGTAACACAGACATGATAATTGCACTTTGAAATGTTAACAGAGGTAACACATCCTAAAGGATACATTTCAAACGAAAAACTTCAAAAAATGCACTTTAAAACATCAACAGAGGTAACACATACAAGATAAACCATGACACAACGCTACATAAAACATTGATAATTGCATTTTGAAATGTTAACAGAGGTAACACTGACAAGATAAACAACGGTAAAACACTTTAAAAACATTCTATGTCATATGTCTAAAACGAAAACTTGCAAAAGGCACTTTGAAAAATCAACAGAGTTAACACAGATACGATAAACTCCGACACAATTCTACTAAAAAACATCCTAAGGCATACGTTTCAAACGAATAACTTCCAAAATGCAGTTTGAAGCATCGACAGAGGTAACACAGACAAGATAATCCACGAAACAACAGTATAAAAGCATCCCAAGTCGTAAGTTTTAAACGAAAAACTTCCAAAATGCATTTTGAAACATCAACAGAGGTAACATAAACAAGATAAACCATGACAAAACACTACAAAAAAATCCTAAGTCATACATTTCAAAAACAGTTCCAAAATACACTTTGAAACTTCAACAGAGACAACAGAGACACGATAAACCACGACACAACACTACAAAAAACATCTTAAGGCATACGTTTCCAACGAAATACATCCAAAATACACTTTGGATCATCAACAGAGGTAACATGTACAAGATAAACCATAAAAAAAACACTACATAAAATATTTTAAGTTTTATGTTTCAAACGAAAAAATTCCAAAATTAACTTTGAAACATCATCAGAGGTGACACAGACAAGATAAACCATGACACCGCAATAGAACAAAATCTGAAGACGCACGTTTCAAACGAAATACTTCCAAAACGCACTTTGAAGCATCAACAGAGGTAACATAGGCCAGATAGACCTTGACACAACACTGCAAACAAATCCTAATTCATACGTTTCAAACGAAAAATTTCCAAAATAAGCTTTGAAACATCAACGGAGATAACACAGACAAGATAAATCACGACACGACAATATAAAAACATCTTACGTCATACGTTTCAAACGAAAAACCTCCAAAATTTACTTTTAAACATCAACAGAGGTAACACAGACAAGATTAACCACGAGACAACACTACAAAAACATCCTAAGTCTTAAGTTTCAAGCGAATGACTTTCAAAACGGATTTCGAAACATCATTAGAGAAAAGATAAACCACGACACAACACTAAAAAGTGGTGCCAGTAATATTGTGCCACATATGCGGGAATCGACATGGTATGTCATTATGGGTTAAGCTGCGAAATATGAGTCAAGGGATTACATGCATGATTTTTAACAAGAAATGTCTGAAAATGTCTCGGGAATGATGAGGAGTCGGTATATAGTGCCAGAGGGCCATTAATATTGTGGTATGGTGTTGTGAATTGACATGGTGTATCACAGAGGGTTGGGTTGAGAAAAATGAATCAATAGATGAAATGCGAGATTTTTCACAAGAAGATAAATGAAGAATATCTTGGGAATGAGGAGGGGGTGCCAGATGGCAAGTAATAGTTTGGCACGGTGTTGTGAATCGGCGTCTTGTATCACGGTGGGTTGGCTTGCGGAAACATAATTTAATGGATTTAATTCGTGAATTTTAACAGGAAAATATCTGGAAAATTTCTTAGGAATTATGAGGGGGCCAGAGAACCAGTAATACTGTGGCATGGTGGTGTGAAATGACATTATGCATCATGAAGGGTTGGCTTGCAAAACCAAGAATCAATGAATGGAATCAACCAGAAAATATGTGGTGAATGCCTTGGGAATGATGAGGGGATGCTAGAGGGGCAGTAATAGTTTGGCATGGCGGTATGAATTGACATGGTGTATCACCGAGGGTTGTGTTGCGAAAACATGAATTAATGGATTTAATGTAAATATCTTGATTAGGTCTTAGGAATGCTGAATGGGTGGCAGTGGGGCTGCCAGATGTCCAGTAATAGTATGAAACGGTGGCGTAAATTACTTTGACCAACATGTTTTACAGCTTAAAGTCAAGGTGGAGGTTTTAAATGAATTTTTCGGTGGTCTGGTGACTGAAATCTAACATGCACTCAAAGGGATTACCGTACGCATTTTCTTTAAAAGTCATTCAGAAATACCTCTTATTATGGTTAAATTTACCTCTAATATCAAGCCACTCCCCAGAATAGCTTGCTTGGAGCCCCATTTTTCTTTAATTCAAATTTGTTTTTGTTTACATTTTATCCTTTATAAGACTTTTCCCGTTTTTGTTTTTTCCATTTGTTTACTTTTAACTACTTTTTCTGTGATTTCATTATTTTATATCGCTTTTTATCCTTTATAGACCTTTTCATATTTTTTTTTTTTTTCCATTTGTTGAGTTTTAAGTGCTTTTTCCGTGATTTCATGCATTTTTTGCGTTTTTTATCAATAAAACTTTTATTTACAAAAGTCCGTGTCCTTTCAGATTTATTTATCTAGTATACAACTTCAATATATAAAAAATTACCCAATTTAAGCGTCTTATAGCCCCTCCTACCTTTATTACTAATAAATACGCGAGCAACAACCCTCAACTTTATATGGTAACACACTCAAAAAGCATTACTTACGAGCACATGATACCAAATTTAAACAACTTCTAGTAATCGATTTCCCCGTCTGTGTCTTAATTATTGCATTCATAGGAAACATGCAATTGTCATTCTAGCATGCATGAAAAGGGGGCTTTCCTTGCGTACATAATTTAATTTCATAGAATGTATTAGCCGAACCATAATATTAGAAGAGCTTTCATAGTCCATATGATTAACGCTTCATTCTATTGGATGGAAATGGTCATTTCGAGTCCTAATGGGGGCATAAATCGTTTGAATATAAAGGCTCCCTGAGGAAAAACACATTGAAAGAAAAATTAGACCTGAAAAAAGTATCATGTAACGCCCACATGCATGTGTGTCCTCCTCAGTTACAACCGGGGTTCCCCAAAGGCTCTACAGAAATATATCACACTGAATTGGTAATTCTTAAAGATTCCCTTTTAAACAAGAGCTAAAGAAATCATGAAAAAATGTCTTTTAAAATGTCTTGAAATTTATTGAAACATCTTGAAGAAATTTTTTTTAGAAAACGTCTTGAAACGTCTTGAAGAAAAATATCTTAAAAAATGTCTTGAAATGTCTTGATACGTCTTGAAAAACATCTAAAATTTTCTTGAAATGTCTTGAAAAACATGTCGAAGCAAAATGTCTTGAAACGTCTTGAAAAAACGTCATGAAGAAAAAAAGTCTTTAAAAACCCTTGAAATGTCTTGAAAAGCGTCTCGAATAAAAATGTCTTTAAAAAGCCTTAAAATGTCGTGAAGCGTCTTGAAAAAACGTCTTGAAAAATGTCTTAATAAAATCCCCCTGCTTGGCACCGTCATTATCGTAACACTCACGTCTGTGCTGTGATTACGTAACATCCACGTGCGTCCTGTCATTACGTAACACACACATGTACATAGTCATTAAGTTATTCCCAATAAATCTGCCAAGTCACGTAAGATTACTTCATCCTCAATAAGTCTGTCAAGTCAGGCAATATTGCGATATCCTGAATTCCAATTACTTAGCGACTGAAAATAAACGTTCCCTGTGACGTAACATTTGCATCTCTTAGTTCCCTCAGATGTGACAAGCAAATTTAAACATTCCACTTTCAACTCCAAAAAGGTAGTTAAACATTTCCTGTGAAGTAACACCTGCTAACCATTGAAAACAGGGCGTCATGGGATGACGGGGTGTGTATTCCCAAATGTAAACATTCCCTGGGACGTATAATGTAACTGCTGGCTGTCGTGGTTACCTATCCGTTTAAATTGAGGGTGGACTGTCCTTTTAAATCCACAACGGACCTTCCAGAAACTGGGGCCGTCTGGAATCTTGGGTATGGGCATTCTGGAAGAAATTGAGGAGATACTACTTATAACTTTTAAGCCTATATGGGACCTAAAAAGTTTTAAGCACATTTTTGGTCTTAGATGTTCGAGAATATTCAAAGCCCAATTACTCCTTTTTAGTCTGAACTAAAGCAAAAAAAACTCCTGGCCGGCCGAAAAAAGAGCTAATATTCCATTTTCGTCCAAAAACCGTTGGTTTTCAAGCTGTTTCTGTGCACAGGTTCTTCCTTTTAATTGTTAGAAAATCGTTCTACAATCGACTAGGGTCAATTTTGGGATCGACCATTATTTCAGGGGCAAGAATATTTTTGTCCTCTCATATTCTTCCCAAATGTAAAATTTAAACTCCCCGTCCTCTATATTTCCCCCAGAACCTCTTAAAACTTCAATCTAATCCTCCCGTTTGCTTAGATTGCAGATGCTATTTTGTTATCCTGGATAAAAAATAGTATCTTTCGATCTATACTTCGCTACTTTATTGTGAATACATTCCTAGTCCTATATGGGCATAAAGCACAAAAAAATTTGAAACACGTCGAATTAAAAATGTTTTTACCCCACCCCAACAAATTGTGATTTCAAATTGCCCACTCTTACCCGTCCTCCCCAATTTCCTTAAGTTTGATTTCGATCCCTCAAGCTGTTCCCGAAATGTCGTAACTACATTTTTTAATAATATGGGAATAAATAGTTTCTCCTGCATCGCAGTAAATAGATTTTAGTTCCGCTGTGGGTTTATTGTGAAAAATCTTTTAGGTAGGAAGAAGAAGTTCTTATGTCCGCTTATTCCCCTTCTTTAAATACAAAATTTGAAGCCCCTCTCACTTCCACAACATTAACCATTTCAACCTGTTTCCCAATGTTGTTCCAGGGTTGATGCAGATATTTTATTTTGATAACATTGATAAATATAGTGTCTCATGACTTACATTCACACCCTTTTCGTAGGTAAAAATTCAAGGTCACTTGGCCCTTTAACACTCTGAAATGTTCAAATCGATATCCCAAGTTCTTCCCCAGATATTGCAGAAACAGTATTTTGGTAATCTAAATACTTATAGTTTTTTTCAGATTTAGCTTGCTACTTAACCGTGCATATATTCCAAGTCCTATTGTGGATTATGGTAGAAAACTTTTTACATGGACTATTGACAAGACATCCGCCTCTCCCTCCAAAACAGAATTTGACTCCCCTCCCCAAATACTATCTGAAAGCTTCAACTCCTTGATCCAAGCCGTTCCCAAGACCCAACCGATCAGCTATTTCGATAGTCGTTATGAATCTTTGAATCTACTTCCGCCCCCTTTCTTCATTTAAAAATTTAAAGTTTACTTGGTCCCAATCCCCTATCACTCGCTGAAACTTCGTAACAATCTGATCAGACAACCAAAACTAGACATAGGCCTACCTGAATTATCAGCCAAAACCTAAATATGAGTAATTGATAGTTTACATGATTTATGATCATTCCTCCTTGGGCTGAAGATCTTTGCTCCCAAATCTTTGCCTTGCATTTCACCAGTTATTCAAATTTGAAACGATTCTTTTTTAAACGGTCTTTTAATAGGATAATCTAAATAAATAAGTTCTATTTCTGGCTACTTTGTCACCTTAAATAGCCAGGTTCTTCATCATGATGCTAACCGGCCCACGCTACCTCCCTCCTTGTTTGGGTTTCGACTAGCCCCCTTCACACACAAGAAAATGACTATTCGTGAAAAAATTAAAGATATCCTTCCAACTTTAGACTTTAAAGCTTCGAAATTGGCAAAATACTAATTGATCCAGAATTCCAGTTCCACCTTTATCACCAATAAAGTGGCCTATTGTTCTTGCCTCCGGCAACTAGGCTCGAATAACTCGTGCCGTTTACATAGCCTAGTGATTTCCCAAGAGTTTTCCAGAACTTAATAATGAGTAGGATGAATCCACGACAATTATATCTAATTATATCAAACAGCTTGTGGTAAATAACTAAGGAATGACTCGAACTAATCATAAGCGAAATTATAAAAAAAGAAATTTTGATACAAAATATACATTAAAAAATCGGCTTTTTATAGAAATTTCAAATTTGTAGAATTCATCAAATTTAAAGTTACCCATCGAAAGTTTCCAGTCTGAGAAAATTTGCTATATTTTTCAGAAAAGGGGCAACACCTCCAATAGTGCAAGTGATATTCATGAAAAATAAACCCTCAAATGCAGCATATCAGAACATATTACTGCAGGAGTCTACAAAAATTTGGATATGGATACTTTTTTTCTTGGGAAAATCACTGGAGCGTGTTTGTTAGTTCTTTTGTTTACTTTTCGTTGTTTTTTTTCAGGGATTTTCATATCGAACCAATACAAGTGACAGAATTTATGGGAAGTATGTAATTTGGGCTATATTTTGGCAAATAGGGGGGGGGGGTAAAGTATTTGGACAGTTTGAAGTTAGAATTCAATTCTTTCTCGGTATGGCCCCTATAAATTTGCAGATGAATAGTGAGGTATCTGGAAATTTTGTAGAAAGTTAAGAAAGTTAGGAAAACAACTAGGAATATTAAGGAAAAAATTTAAGGTCTAATAGAGAAGAGAAGTGGCTTGTACAAGAATTATCTGAGTGATAGATCACATGAATGCAATAATAATGTAAAGATAATGGTGAAAGTATTAAAATATGAACTAAAGAGGTGTGAAGTGGAGGGCATGGATAAAATTGCCGAGGATCTGGAAGATGCAGCTAGACGGCATAATAGTAAAATACTGTACTGTTATGTTAATAAATTGAGAGGGAGTAGTGAATCTTGACTTGTCCCAGTTAAAGATAGGAACAGGGCCACATTTAGTGATAAGGAAGGAGTTAAACAGAGAGGTTCAGAACATTTTGAGAATGTACTAAAGTGAGATACAGTTGCAGGAAAAGATATAGAGGAAAATAAAAAGTTTGTGATATGTTGGATGTGAAGGAAGATTTGTTAGTGAGGAAGTATTAGCACCAGTAATAAAAAGATTCAAAATTATATGGCTCCAGGTGCTGATAGTGTGGTAGATGAGTTTCTTAAATATGGTGGCCCTGAGGTCAAAAATAAGCTACTGAAGATTATGAATATCATTTTTGAAAAAAGAAAGTATCTAGTAATTTTAGGAAAACCCTAATTCAATTACTGTATAAGAGAGATGATAAGAGTCAGTTTGGTAATAATCGTCCCATTAGCTATGTCTCTGTATGTAGTGAGTTAATTAGTAATATGATACTTCATAGACTGAGAACTGTTGCAGAAAAAGTTAAGAGAAGAACAGTAATGTTTTAGGAAAGGGTAGAGGACATTTCAATCAAGTTTTCACTCTTAGGCAGATAATTGACAAGTACCTGAGCTATTAAACACATTTAGCCCTCAGTTTAATAGATTGTGAGCAAGTGTTCGATTCTATTGATAGAAGAGCCTTAGCCAAGGTCTTATCCTTGTATGGTATACCAAACAAATACATTAAAGTGATTAGTGTTATGTACGAGAATTGCACTGCTGCGGTTTAGGTGGGAAATGAGGTTAGCAGCAGCTGCTTTCATATTAAATCAGGAATATGCCCCTGTAGAACCGACTGACGGAGATACTAGTGACTCAGAAGAATTTTACTTACAGTTACGGGAGCAAATAGACAGGCTCCCAGGTAGAAATATGATGTTTTTACTGGGAGATTTTAACGCCCAGGTTGGTAGAAATAGGGATAGATGGTATCCTAGCCTAGGTGAATTTGGTGTAGGAAAAGAAAACAGTAATGGATAGAGACTTTTACAATTTTGTAGGTATAAAAATCTAGTTATAACCAATACGGTTTGGTCATAAAATGGCTCATAAGTTAACCTGGCATTCACGTGATGGTAAGACAGAAAACGTTATTGATTATGTTATTGTAAACCGAAGACTGGCAGGATCAATACAAGATACTAGGGTATATAGGAGTGCCGTTATTGTTGTTAAAACTAAAGATCACCATCTAGTAGTGTCGAAGGGTTAATTTAAAGCTGAAATATCAAAAGGGTAACTACCTCCCGGGTAGTTATGATGTTGGTAGACTCCAGGATAAGAATTTGAGAAACACTTTCCGGGAACAGTTGAATACTAAGCTTGAGAGGATAAAATTTGATAATGTGGAAGATGGTTGGAATAATTTTAGAAAAATAATTTGTAAAGTTGCTGAAGGTGTCTTAGGGAAGAAAGCTAGAACTGTAGCTAAGAATATTAGGGAAAAAGCTTTATGTTTGATAGAAAGAAGAAAGGGCTTGTACAAGAATTACCTTAGTGATAGATCATATGAAAACAAAAGGAATCTAAAGAAAGTGGAGAAAGCATTAAAATATGAACTAAGGAGGTGTGAAGTGGAGGCCATGGATAAAATTGCCAAGGGTCTGGAAGATGCAGCTAGACGGCATAATAGTAAAATATTGTACTGGCATGTTAACAAACAGAGAGGGAGTAGTCAATGCGGAATTGGCCCAGTTAAAGCCAACAATTAGCGATAAGGAAAAAACTAAAGAGAGATGGGCCGAATATTTTGAGAATTTGTTTAATCGAAATAGAGTTGAAAGAAGAGAAATAGAGGAAAACGAAAAAGTTTGTGATACCTAGGATTTGAAGGATGATCTGTTTTGTGAGAAGGAATAAGTGACAGTACTAATAGGAATAAAAAATAATAAAGCTCTAAGTGCTGATAGTGTGATAAATGAGTTTCTTAAATATGGCGACTCTGAGGTTAGAAATAAGTTACTGAAGTTTATGAATATGATTTTTGAAAAAGGGGAAGTGCCTAACGATATTAGGAAAATCTTAATTAAGCCACTTTATAAGGAAAGTGATAAAAATGAGTGTGGTAATTATCGAGGGATTAGTCTGGTCTTTGTAGGTAGTAAACCACTTAGTAATATGATACTTTTTAGACTGAAAGATGCAGCAGACAAAGCTTTAAGAGAAGAACAGTGCGGTTTTAGAAAAAGTAGAGGATGTGTTGAACAAATTTTCACTCTTAGCCTAATGAGTGAGAAGTGCCTGAGTTTTCAAACACCTTTGGTCCTCAGTTCTATAGATTATGAGCAAGTGTTCGATTCTGTTGATAGAAGAGCTTTAGTAAAGGCTTTATTCTTGTATGGTATACCAGACAAATACATTAAAGTGATTAGTGCTTTGTACGAGAATAACACTGCTGCGGTTAAAGTAGGAAATGAGGTTAGCAGCTGGTTTTGTATTAAATCAGGAGTTAAGCAGGGTTGTGTTCTATCCCCCTTTATATGGATTATTTTGATGGACTTTGTCTTAAGGAGCACAGGAAAGGCAATGGGAGACCAAGGAATTAAATGGGGACGAAAAAGTCTCCTTGACTTAGATTATGTTGATGATTTAAGCATCCTAGATGAAAGTATGTGCAAAATGAATGAAGTTTTAGAGGTTTTGCGAGTTCAGGGTGCTAGAATAGGATTGAAAATTAATGTTAAAAGGAATAAGTGACTAAGGCTAGGAATAAGTGAAGATGAAAAGGTGAAGTTGGGTAATGAAAAGATTGATCAGGTGGACAGCTTCATTTAGCTTGGTAGTTTTATTAGTAAAGATGGTGGGGGCATTGAAGATGTCAAAAGTAGAATAGTCAAGGCCCAGGGTGTTTTTTCACAGTTAAAAAAAGTTTGAAAGAATAGAAAGATAAGTCTGCAAACCAAGATTAGAATATTAGAAGCTACAAAGGTGACAGTGGTCAAATATGGCTCTGAAGCATGGGCGCTCCGAAAAGCGGATGAAGATTTGCTAGATGTTTTCCAGAGAAATTGCTTAAGGATTGTTCTGGGTACCCGGTTGACTAGCGTAGTTCAAACAATAGGCTATACGAAAAATGTGGTTCAATACCGCTCTCTAGGGCTATAATGAAAGAAAGGTTGAGGTGGCTAGGCCACGTTGTGTAATGAAGTATGACAGATTGCCGAAGATTGTTGTTTTCGGCCAACCGTCTAGGGCTAAACGGAAAGCAGGTCGTCCTCGTCTGGGGTGGGAGGACGTCATAAAGACAGATTTAGTGGAAATGGGAACTACATGGGTGGGTGTAAAAAGGGAGGCTTTGAATAGATTGGGGTGGAGGAGGAACGTGGGTAGCTGTGTTGGCCTCAGGTGGCTTGGTGCTGCTGTGAGTTGTTAGTAGTAGTAGTAGTAAGCAGGGTTGTGTTCTATCCCCCTTTATGTGGATCATTTTAATGGACTTTGTCTTAAGGAGTACAGGAAAGGCAATGGGAGAACACGGAATCAAGTTGGGAGGAAAAGCTTTCCTGGACTTAGATTATGCTGATATTAGCATCCTAGATGAAAGTGTGAGCAAAATGAAGGAAATTTTAGAGGTTTTGCGAGTTCTGGGTGCTAGAATAGGCTTGAAGATTAATCTTAAAAAGTCGCTAAGGCCAGGAATAAGTGAATAATAAAAGGGGACGTTTGGTAACGACAAGATTGATCAGGTGGACAGCTTCACTTACCTTGGTAGTATTACCATAGGCAGCGCAATAGCGCTGTCTAAGTAAAAAGCACTGTAGGCACAATATATTGTTTATTTACTTTGTTTGTTTGTTGTTTTTTATTGGTTTTAGACCAGGGCACTATCTATTGAAGGAGTTGTCGTAGAATCTTCGAAAAGGGCTCACTCGATTAGAAATTGAAAGGAGTAGTGCCTTTTTTAAATGTCGAAAGTGATTGATGGGAAACCAATCCCCCTCCCACGCCCAAAATTTTCCCAAACACATCCAATAAAATTTTGAGATAGTTATTTTGTTCAACGTAGTTGAAAGGTCAGGAAACTTTTGCCTTTGAGGATAACATCCCGCCCCCAAGAATTATGCCCTACGGGTGTATAGGGTATATATAGCAAGGGTGATCGTTTAAACTTTAGATGGGGTTTTTTGAATTGGTAATCAGAAGTTCTAGTGCCCTTTTTAAGATTCATAGTGATTGGACGGTGGATCCCGTCCCCCCACACACTTTTTATTTTCCCGGAATGCATCTGATAGAAATTTTGAGATGGCCATTTGTTGTCTTAAAAACTTTAAAAAGAACCCATTCGATTGGAAATTGAAAGGGTTCATGCACTTCTTAGTAGTCGAGAACGATTGGAGAATAACTAACCCCCCTCCCACGCCCACCATTCCTCCAAACAAATTCAATCAAAATAATGAGACAGCCGTTTTTTTCAACGGAATTGAAAAGTCAAAAAATTATTTCTTTGGGGATAACAGCCCCCCACAGCCCTCGGGGCAAGGGTTGTTAGTTATTCTCTGGGGACATAAAAGATATATGTAGAAAGGGCAATCCCATTAAATTCTGAGAGGATTAGATTGGTAACCAGAAGTTTTAGTGCCCTTTTAAGATTCAGAGTAATCGGATACCCCCCTCACGCTTCACATTTCTCCGAAATGCATCAGATAGAAATTTTGAAATGGTCGTTTGTTATCGTAAAAATTTCAAACAGAGCTCAGTTGATTGGAAATTGCAAGGGCTAGTGCCCTTATTAATATTCAAAAGTAATTGGAGGGCAACTAAGCCCCTCCCTTGCCCACCATTTCCTCAAAAACATCCAATCAAAATTGAGGTGGCCATTTTGTTCAGCGTAGTTGATTTCCAGACAGAAATTATGTTTTTGGGGAGGACACTCCCCCACATCCCTCAGGGCAAGGACTGTGTGTTATGAAGTTTTTGGTTTGAGACGTATGACTCAGGATGTTTTTGTAGTGTTGTGCCTTGGTTTATCTTGTCTGTAATACCTCTGTTGATGTTTCACAAACGGACATACACACACAAAGAGGTAACACATACAATATAACCCACGGCACAACACTAAAGAAAAATCCTAAGTCTTGCGTTTCAAACAAAAAACTTTCAAAATACACTTTGAAACATTAACAGAGGTAACACCGACAAGATAACCCACGACACAACACTACAAAACATCTTATTTCATATGTTTCAAAGGAAAAACTTTCAAAGTGCACTTTGAATTATTTATAGAGGTAACACAGACAAGATAACCCACAGCACAACCCTAGAAAACATCTTAAGTAATACTTTTAAAATAAAAACTTTCAAAATGCACTTTTAAACGCAAACAGTGTTAAAAGTTAAAAGATAAACGACGACACAACCCTACAGAAACGAAAACGAAAAACGTAAAACTCAGACGTACGCTTCAAACGAAAACTTCCAAAATGCACTTTGAAATAACAACAGAGTTAAGACATACAAGATAAACCACGACAAAACACTAAAAACGACATCGTAAGTCATAAGTTACAAACGAAAAACTTTCAAAATGCACTTTGAAACATCAACAGACGTAAGAAAGACAAAATAACCCACCACACAACACTACAAAAACATGCTTGGTTACACGTTTCAAAGGGAAAACTTCGAAAAGGCACTTTGAAACGCAAACTGAGGTAAAAGTGACAATATAAACGACGACACAACCCTACAGAAACGAAAACGAAAAACGAAAAACTCAGACATACGTTTTAGACGAAAACTTCCAAAATGCACTTTGAAATAACAACAGAGTTAAGACAGACAAGATAAACCACGACAAAACACTAAAAACGACATCGTAAGTCATAAGTTACAAACGAAAAACTTTCAAAATGCACTTTTAAACATCAACAGACGTAAGAAAGACAAAATAACCCACGACACAACACTACAAAAACATGCTAGGTTACACGTTTCAAAGGGAAAACTTCGAAAAGGCACTTTGAAACATCAATAGAGGTAGCAGAGACAAGAAAAACATGACACAACACTACAAAACACCCTAATTCAAACGTTTCAAATAATAAATTTCCAAAATGCACTATGAACTATCAACAAAGGTGACACGAAAAAAAAACAATGACACAACACCACGAAAAGCATCCTAAGTCATAAATTTCGAACCAAA
The DNA here is from genome assembly GCF_049724085.1 of Artemia sp. Qi Xiang Cuo. Taxonomy (NCBI): domain Eukaryota; kingdom Metazoa; phylum Arthropoda; class Branchiopoda; order Anostraca; family Artemiidae; genus Artemia; species Artemia sp. Qi Xiang Cuo. Next base: position 32,079,633 of record NC_142811.1, read on the forward strand.
ATTTCCAAAATTCACTTTGAAATATTAACAGAGTTAACACAGCAAAGATGAACAACGACACAACACTACAAAAACTTCCTAAGTCACATGTCTGAAACGAAAAACTTCCAAAATTCACTTTGAAGCAACGAAAGCGGTAACAGAGACATGATAAACCAGGATACAACACTGCAAAAGTCATCCTAAGTCACACGTTTCAAAAGAAAAACTTTCAAAATGCACTTTGAAGCATCAACAGAGGTTACACAGGCAAGGTAAACCAGGACACAACACTAAAAAACATCCTAAGTCATATGTTTCAAACGATAAACTTAGAAAATGCACTTTGCAGGAACAACAGAGGTCAGAGAGACAAGATAAACAATGACACAACACTACAAAAGTCATCCTAAGTCACATGTTTCAAAAGAAAAACTTTCGAAATGCACTTCAAAACATCAACAGAGGTAACTCAGGCAAGATAAACCAGGACACAACACTAAAAAAACAACCTAAGTCATATGTTTCAAACGAAAAACTTAACACAGCATATGTTTCAAACATGAGACAACACAGCGAAAACATCCCAAGTCGTTGGTTTTAGACAAAAAACTTCCAAAATAAGCTTTGAAACATCAACGATGGTAAAATAGACAAAATTAATCACGACACAACAATACAAAAACATCATGAGTCAAACGTTTCAAAGGAAAAACTTCCCAAATACACTTTGAAACATCAACAGAGGCAACACAGACAAGATAAACCATGACACAGCAAACAAAAAACGTTTGAAGTCATACAATTCATATGAAAAACTTACAAAATTCACTTTGAAATGCATTTTGAACCTCTGTTCACGATACAAAGTGCATTTTTGAAATTTTTCGTTTGAAACGTTTGACTTAGAATGTTTTTGCTAGCTTTGTGTCGTGGTTTTTCGCGTCTGTGTTACTTTGGTTGAGGTTTCAAAGTGCATTTGGAAGTTTTTAGTCTGAATAGCATGACTTAGGATGTTTTATGTAGTGTTGTAATTTGGTTTATTTTGTCTGTGTTACCACTGCTGATGTTCCAAAGTGCATTTTGGAAGATTTTCGTTTGAAACGTATGACTTAGGATGTTTTCGTGATGTTGTGTTGTGGTTTATCTTGTCTGTTTTACCTATGTTAATTTTTCAAACTACATTTTGGAAGTTTTTGGTTTGAGACGTATGACTCAGGATGTTTTTGTAGTGTTGTGCCTTGGTTTATCTTGTCTGTAATACCTCTGTTGATGTTTCACAAACGGACATACACACACAAAGAGGTAACACAGACAAGATAATCCACGGCATAACACTACAGAAACATCCTAAGTATTGCGTTTCAAACTAAAAACTTTCAAAATACACTTTGAAACATTAACAGAGGTAACACAGACAAGATAACCCACGACACAACACTACAAAACATCTTATTTCATATGTTTCAAAGGAAAAACTTTCAAAGTGCACTTTGAATTATTTATAGAGGTAACACAGACAAGATAACCCACACCACAACCCTATAAAACATCTTAAGTCATACGTTTCAAACGAAAAACTTTCAAAATGCACTTTGAAACGCCAACAGAGGTAAAAGTGACAAGATAAACGACGACACAACCCTACAGAAACGAAAACGAAAAACGTAAAAATCAGACGTATGCTTCAAACGAAAACTTCCAAAATGCACTTTGAAATAACAACAGAGGTAAGACATACAAGATAAACCACGACAAAACACTAAAAACGACATCGTAAGTCATACGTCTCAAAAAACTTCCAAAATGCACTTTGAAACATCAACAGAGGTAACAGAGACAAAGTAAACCAAGACACAACAGTGCAAAAAAATCCTAAGGGATACGTTTCAAACGAAAAACTTCAAAAAATCCACTTTAAAATATCAACAGAGGTAACACATACAAGATAAACCATGACACAACACTACAAAAAACATTATAAATCGCACGTTTCAAACGAAGAATTTCAAAAATGAACTTTGAAATATTAACAGAGGTAACACAGACAAGATAAACCATGACACAGTACTACAACAAGATCTGAAGACATAAGTTTCAAGTGAAATACTTCCAAAATACACTTTGATACATCAATAGAGGCAACATAGGCAAGATAGACCTTGAGATAACACTGCAAAAAAAATCCTAAGTCATGCGTTTCAAACGGAAAACTTCCAAAATTTGAAACATCAACGGAGGTAACACAGACATGATAATTGCACTTTGAAATGTTAACAGAGGTAACACATCCCAAGGGATACGTTTCAAACAAAAAACTTCAAAAAATGCACTTTAAAACATCAACAGAGGTAACACATACAAGATAAACCATGACACAACGCTACATAAAACATTATAAATCGCACGTTTCAAACGAAAAATTTCAAAAATGAACTTTGAAATATCAACAGAGGTACCACAGACAAGATAAACCATGACACAGTACTACAAAAAGATCTGAAGACATAAGTTTCAAACGAAATTCTTCCAAAATACACTTTGAAACATCAATAGAGGCAACATAGTCAAGATAGACCTTGACATAACACTGCAAAAAAATCCTAAGTCATACGTTTCAAACGGAAAACTTCCAAAATTTGAAACATCAACGGAGGTGACACAGACATGATAATTGCATTTTGAAATGTTAACAGAGGTAACACTGACAAGATAAACAACGGTAAAACACTATAAAAACATTCTATGTCATATGTCTAAAACGAAAACTTGCAAAAGGCACTTTGAAAAATCAACAGAGTTAACACAGATACGATAAACTCCGACACAATTCTACTAAAAAACATCCTAAGGCATACGTTTCAAACGAATAACTTCCAAAATGCAGTTTGAAGCATCGACAGAGGTAACACAGACAAGACAAACCATGAAACAACAGTATAAAAGCATCCCAAGTCGTAAGTTTTAAACGAAAAACTTCCAAAATACATTTTGAAACATCAACTGAGGTAGCACACACAAGATAAACCATGACAAAACACTACAGAAAAATCCTAAGTCATACGTTTCAAACAATAACAGTTCCAAAATACACTTTGAAACATCAACAGAGACACGATAAACCACGACACAACACTACAAAAAACATCTTAAGGCATACGTTTCCAACGAAATACATCCAAAATACACTTTGGATCATCAACAGAGGTAACATGTACAAGATAAACCATAAAAAAAACACTACATAAAATATTTTAAGTTTTATGTTTCAAACGAAAAACTTCCAAAATTAACTTTGGAACATCATCAGAGGTAACAGAGACAAGATAAACCATGACACCGCAATAGAACAAAATCTGAAGACGCACGTTTCAAACGAAATACTTCCAAAACGCACTTTGAAGCATCAACAGAGGTAACATAGGCCAGATAGACCTTGACACAACACTGCAAACAAATCCTAAGTCATACGTTTCAAACGAAAAATTTCCAAAATAAGCTTTAAAACATCAACGGAGATAACACAGACAAGATAAATCACGACACGACAATATAAAAACATCTTACGTCATACGTTTCAAACGAAAAACCTCCAAAATTTACTTTTAAACATCAACAGAGGTAAAACAGACAAGATTAACCACGAGACAACACTACAAAAACATCCTAAGTCTTAAGTTTCAAGCGAATGACTTTCAAAACGGATTTCGAAACATCATTAGAGAAAAGATAAACCACGACACAACACTAAAAAGTGGTGCCAGTAATATTGTGCCACGTATGCGGGAATCGACATGGTATGTCATTATGGGTTAAGCTGCGAAATATGAGTCAAGGGATTACATGCATGATTTTTAACAAGAAATGTCTGAAAATGTCTCGGGAATGATGAGGAGTCGGTATATAGTGCCAGAGGGCCATTAATATTGTGGTATGGTGTTGTGAATTGACATGGTGTATCACAGAGGGTTGGGTTGAGAAAAATGAATCAATAGATGAAATGCGAGATTTTTCACAAGAAGATAAATGAAGAATATCTTGGGAATGAGGAGGGGGTGCCAGATGGCAAGTAATAGTTTGGCACGGTGTTGTGAATCGGCGTCTTGTATCACGGTGGGTTGGCTTGCGGAAACATAATTTAATGGATTTAATTCGTGAATTTTAACAGGAAAATATCTGGAAAATTTCTTAGGAATTATGAGGGGGCCAGAGAACCAGTAATACTGTGGCATGGTGGTGTGAAATGACATTGTGCATCATGAAGGGTTGGCTTGCAAAACCAAGAATCAATGAATGGAATCAACCAGAAAATATGTGGTGAATGCCTTGGGAATGATGAGGGGATGCTAGAGGGGCAGTAATAGTTTGGCATGGCGGTATGAATTGACATGGTGTATCATCGAGGGTTGTGTTGCGAAAACATGAATTAATGGATTTAATGTAAATATCTTGATTAGGTCTTAGGAATGCTGAATGGGTGGCAGTGGGGCTGCCAGATGTCCAGTAATAGTATGAAACGGTGGCGTAAATTACTTTGACCGACATGTTTTACAGCTTAAAGTCAAGGTGGAGGTTTTAAATGAATTTTTCGGTGGTCTGGTGACTGAAATCTAACATGCACTCAAAGGGATTACCGTACGCATTTTCTTTAAAAGTCATTCAGAAATACCTCTTATTATGGTTAAATTTACCTTTAATATCAAGCCACTCCCCAGAATAGCTTGCTTGGAGCCCCATTTTTCTTTAATTCAAATTTGTTTTTGTTTACATTTTATCCTTTATAAGACTTTTCCCGTTTTTGTTTTTTCAATTTGTTTACTTTTAACTACTTTTTCTGTGATTTCATTATTTTATAGCGCTTTTTATCCTTTATAGACATTTTCATATTTTGTTTTTTTTTCCATTTGTTGAGTTTTAAGTGCTTTTTCCGTGATTTAATGCATTTTTTGAGTTTTTTATCAATAAAACTTTTATTTACAAAAGTCCGTGTCCTTTCAGATTTATTTATCTAGTATACAACTTCAATATATAAAAAATTACCCAATTTAAGCGTCTTATAGCCCCTCCTACCTTTATTACTAATAAATACGCGAGCAACAACCCTCAACTTTATATGGTAACACACTCAAAAAGCATTACTTACGAGCACATGATACCAAATTTAAACAACTTCTAGTAATCAATTTCCCCGTCTGTGTCTTAATTATTGCATTCATAGGAAACATGCAATTGTCATTCTAGCATGCATGAAAAGGGGGCTTTCCTTGCGTACATAATTTAATTTCATAGAATGTATTAGCCGAACCATAATATTAGAAGAGCTTTCATAGTCCATATGATTAACGCTTCATTCTATTGGATGGAAATGGTCATTTCGAGTCCTAATGGGGGCATAAATCGTTTGAATATAAAGGCTCCCTGAGGAAAAACACATTGAAAGAAAAATTAGACCTGAAAAAAGTATCATGTTACGCCCACATGCATGTGTGTCCTCCTCAGTTACAACCGGGGTTCCCCAAAGGCTCTAAAGAAATATATCACACTGAATTGGTCATTCTTAAAGATTCCCTTTTAAACAAGAGCTAAAGAAATCATGAAAAAATGTCTTTTAAAATGTCTTGAAATTTATTGAAACATCTTGAAGAAATTTTTTTTAGAAAACGTCTTGAAGAAAAATATCTTAAAAAATGTCTTGAAATGTCTTGATACGTCTTGAAAAACATCTAAAATTTTCTTGAAATGTCTTGAAAAACATGTCGAAGCAAAATGTCTTGAAACGTCTTGAAAAAACGTCATGAAGAAAAAAAGTCTTTAAAAACCCTTGAAATGTCTTGAAAAGCGTCTCGAATAAAAATGTCTTTAAAAAGCCTTAAAATGTCGTGAAGCGTCTTGAAAAAACGTCTTGAAAAATGTCTTAATAAAATCCCCCTGCTTGGCACCGTCATTATCGTAACACTCACGTCTGTGCTGTGATTACGTAACATCCACGTGCGTCCTGTCATTACGTAACACCCACTTGTGCGTCGTCATTAAGTTATTCCCAATAAATCTACCATGTCATGCAAGATTACTTCATCCTCAATAAGTCTGTCAAGTCAGGCAATATTGCGATATCCTGAATTCCAATTACTTAGCGACTGAAAATAAACGTTCCCTGTGACGTAACATTTGCATCTCTTAGTTCCCTCAGATGTGACAAGCAAATTTAAACATTCCACTTTCAACTCCAAAAAGGTAGTTAAACATTTCCTGTGAAGTAACACCTGCTAACCATTGAAAACAGGGCGTCATGGAATGACGGGGTGTGTATTCCCAAATGTAAACATTCCCTGGGACGTATAATGTACCTGCTGGCTGTCGTGGTTACCTGTCCGTTTAAATTGAGGGTGGACTGTCCTTTTAAATCCACAACGGACCTTCCAGAAACTGGGGCCGTCTGGAATCTTGGGTATGGGCATTCTGGAAGAAATTGAGGAGATACTACTTATAACTTTTAAGCCTATATGGGATCTATAAAGTTTTAAGCACATTTTTGGTCTTAGATGTTCGAGAATATTCAAAGCCCAATTACTCCTTTTTAGTCTGAACTAAAGCAAAAAAAACTCCTGGCCGGCCGAAAAAAGAGCTAATATTCCATTTTCGTCCAAAAACCGTTGGTTTTCAAGCTGTTTCTGTGCACAGGTTCTTCCTTTTAATTGTTAGAAAATCGTTCTACAATCGACTAGGGTCAATTTTGGGATCGACCATTATTTCAGGGGCAAGAATATTTTTGTCCTCTCATATTCTTCCCAAATGTAAAATTTAAACTCCCCGTCCTCTATATTTCCCCCAGAACCTCTTAAAACTTCAATCTAATCCTCCCGTTTGCTTAGATTGCAGATGCTATTTTGTTATCCTGGATAAAAAATAGTATCTTTCGATCTATACTTCGCTACTTGATTGTGAATACATTCCTAGTCCTATATGGGCATAAAGCACAAAAAAATTTGAAACACGTCGAATTAAAAATGTTTTTACCCCACCCCAACAAATTGTGATTTCAAATTGCCCACTCTTACCCGTCCTCCCCAATTTCCTTAAGTTTTATTTCGATCCCTCAAGCTGTTCCCGAAATGTCGTAACTATATTTTTAATAATATGGGAATAAATAGTTTCTCCTGCATCGCAGTAAATAGATTTTAGTTCCGCTGTGGGTTTATTGTGAAAAATCTTTTAGGTAGGAAGAAGAAGTTCTTATGTCCGCTTATTCCCCTTCTTTAAATACAAAATTTGAAGCCCCTCTCACTTCCACAACATTAACCATTTCAACCTGTTTCCCAATGTTGTTCCAGGGTTGATGCAGATATTTTATTTTGATAACATTGATAAATATAGTGTCTCATGACTTACATTCACACCCTTTTCGTAGGTAAAAATTCAAGGTCACTTGGCCCTTTAACACTCTGAAATGTTCAAATCGATATCCCAAGTTCTTCCCCAGATATTGCAGAAACAGTATTTTGGTAATCTAAATACTTATAGTTTTTTTCAGATTTAGCTTGCTACTTAACCGTGCATATATTCCAAGTCCTATTGTGGATTATGGTAGAAAACTTTTTACATGGACTATTGACGTGACATCCGCCTCTCCCTCCAAAACAGAATTTGACTCCCCTCCCCAAATACTATCTGAAAGCTTCAACTCCTTGATCCAAGCCGTTCCCAAGACCCAACCGATCAGCTATTTCGATAGTCGTCATGAATCTTTGAATCTACTTCCGCCCCCTTTCTTCATTTAAAAATTTAAAGTTTACTTGGTCCCAATCCCCTATCACTCGCTGAAATTTCGTAACAATCTGATCAGGCAACCAAAACTAGACATAGGCCTAGCTGAATTATCAGCCAAAACCTAAATATGAGTAATTGATAGTTTACATGATTTATGATCATTCCTCCTTGGGCTGAAGATCTTTGCTCCCAAATCTTTGCCTTGCCTTTCACCAGTTAGTCAAATTTGAAACGATTATTTTTTAAACGGTCTTTTAATAGGATAATCTAAATAAATAAGTTCTATCGCTGGCTAATTTGTCACCATAAATAGCCAGGTTCTTCATCATGATGCTAACCGGCCCACGCTACCTCCCTCCTTGTTTGGGTTTCGACTAGCCCCCTTCACACACAAGAAAATGACTATTCGTGAAAAAATTAAAGATATCCTTCCAACTTTAGACTTTAAAGCTTCGAAATTGGCAAAATACTAATTGATCCAGAATTCCAGTTCCACCTTTATCACCAATAAAGTGGCCTATTGTTCTTGCCTCCGGCAACTAGGCTCGAATAACTCGTGCCGTTTACATAGCCTAGTGATTTCCCAAGAGTTTTCCAGAACTTAATAATGAGTAGGATGAATCCACGACAATTATATCTAATTATATCAAACAGCTTGTGGTAAATAACTAAGGAATGACTCGAACTAATCATAAGCGAAATTATAAAAAAAGAAATTTTGATACAAAATATACATTAAAAATTCGGCTTTTCATAGAAATTTCAAATTTGTAGAATTCATCAAATTTAAAGTTACCCATCGAAAGCTTCCAGTCTGAGAAAATTTGCTATATTTTTCAGAAAAGGGGCAACACCTCCAATAGTGCAAGTGATATTCATGAAAAATAAACCCTCAAATGCAGCATATCAGAACACATTACTGCAGGAGTCTACAAAAATTTGGATATGGATACTTTTTTTCTTGGGAAAATCACTGGAGCGTGTTTGTTAGTTCTTTTGTTTACTTTTCGTTGTTTTTTTTCAGGGATTTTCATATCGAACCAATACAAGTGACAGAATTTATGGGAAGTATGTAATTTGTGCTATATTTTGGCAAATAGTGGGGGGGGGGGGGTAAAGTATTTGGACAGTTTGAAGTTAGAATTCAATTCTTTCTCGGTATGGCCACTATAAATTTGCAGATGAATTTTGTAGAAAGTTAAGAAAGTTAGGAAAACAACTAGGAATATTAAGGAAAAAATTTAAGGTCTAATAGAGAAGAGAAGTGGCTTGTACAAGAATTATCTGAGTGATAGATCACATGAATGCAATAATAATGTAAATATAATGGTGAAAGTATTAAAATATGAACTAAGGAGGTTTGAAGTGGAGGGCATGGATAAAATTGCCGAGGATCTGGAAGATGCAGCTAGACGGCATAATAGTAAAATACTGTACTGTTATGTTAATAAATTGAGAGGGAGTAGTGAATCTTGACTTGTCCCAGTTAAAGATAGGAACAGGGCCACATTTAGTGATAAGGAAGGAGTTAAACAGAGAGGTTCAGAACATTTTGAGAATGTACTAAAGCGAGATACAGTTGCAGGAAAAGATATAGAGTAAAATAAAAAGTTTGTGATATGTTGGATGTGAAGGAAGATTTGTTAGTGAGGAAGTATTAGCACCAGTAATAAAAAGATTCAAAATTATATGGCTCCAGGTGCTGATAGTGTGGTAGATGAGTTTCTTAAATATGGTGGCCCTGAGGTCAAAAATAAGCTACTGAAGATTATGAATATCATTTTTGAAAAAAGAAAGTATCTAGTAATTTTAGGAAAACCCTAATTCAATTACTGTATAAGAGAGATGATAAGAGTCAGTTTGGTAATAATCGTCCCATTAGCTATGTCTCTGTATGTAGTGAGTTAATTAGTAATATGATACTTCATAGACTGAGAACTGTTGCAGAAAAAGTTAAGAGAAGAACTGTAATGTTTTAGGAAAGGGTAGAGGACATTTCAATCAAGTTTTCACTCTTAGGCAGATAATTGACAAGTACCTGAGCTATTAAACACATTTAGCCCTCAGTTTTATAGATTGTGAGCAAGTGTTCGATTCTATTGATAGAAGAGCCTTAGCCAAGGTCGTATCCTTGTATGGTATACCAGAAAAATACATTAAAGTGATTAGTGTTATGTACGAGAATTGCACTGCTGCGGTTTAGGTGGGAAATGAGGTTAGCAGCAGCTGCTTTCATATTAAATCAGGAATATGCCCCTGTAGAACCGACTGACGGAGATACTAGTGACTCAGAAGAATTTTACTTACAGTTACGGGAGCAAATAGACAGGCTCCCAGGTAGAAATATGATGTTTTTACTGGGAGATTTTAACGCCCAGGTTGGTATAAATAGGGATATATGGTATCCTAGCCTAGGTGAATTTGGTGTAGGAAAAGAAAACAGTAATGGATAGAGACTTTTACAATTTTGTAGGTATAAAAATCTAGTTATAACCAATACGGTTTGGTCATAAAATGGCTCATAAGTTAACCTGGCATTCACGTGATGGTAAGACAGAAAACGTTATTGATTATGTTATTGTAAACCGAAGACTGGCAGGATCAATACAAGATACTAGGGTATATAGGAGTGCCGTTATTGTTGTTAAAACTAAAGATCACCATCTAGTAGTGTATAGGGTTAATTTAAAGCTGAAATATCAAAAGGGTAACTACCTCCCGGGTAGTTATGATGTTGGTAGACTCCAGGATAAGAATTTGAGAAACACTTTCCGGGAACAGTTGAATACTAAGCTTGAGAGGATAAAATTTGATAATGTGGAAGATGGTTGGAATAATTTTAGAAAAATAATTTGTAAAGTTGCTGAAGGTGTCTTAGGGAAGAAAGCTAGAACTGTAGCTAAGAATATTAGGGAAAAAGCTTTATGTTTGATAGAAAGAAGAAAGGGCTTGTACAAGAATTACCTTAGTGATAGATCATATGAAAACAAAAGGAATCTAAAGAAAGTGGAGAAAGCATTAAAATATGAACTAAGGAGGTGTGAAGTGGAGGCCATGGATAAAATTGCCAAGGGTCTGGAAGATGCAGCTAGACGGCATAATAGTAAAATATTGTACTGGCATGTTAACAAACAGAGAGGGAGTAGTCAATGCGGAATTGGCCCAGTTAAAGCCAACAATTAGCGATAAGGAAAAGACTAAAGAGAGATGGGCCGAATATTTTGAGAATTTGCTTAACCGAGATAGAGTTGAAGGAAGAGATATAGAGGAAAATGAAAAAGTTTGTGATACCTTGGATGTGAAGGAAGATTTATTTTATGAGGAGAAATGAGCAACAGTACTAAAAGGACTAAAAAACAATAAGGCTCCAGGTGCTGATAGGGTGGTAAATGAGTTTCTTAAATATGGTGACTCTGAGGTTAGAAATAAGTTACTGAAGTTTATGAATATGATTTTTGAAAAAGGGGAAGTGCCTAACGATATTAGGAAAATCTTAATTAAGCCACTTTATAAGGAAGGTGATAAAAATGAGTGTGGTAATTATCGAGGGATTAGTCTGGTCTTTGTAGGTAGTAAACCACTTAGTAATATGATACTTTTTAGACTGAAAGATGCAGTAGACAAAGCTTTAAGAGAAGAACAGTGCGGTTTTAGAAAAATTAGAGGATGTGTTGAACATATTTTCACTCTTAGCCTAATGAGTGAGAAGTGCCTGAGTTTTCAAACACCTTTGGTCCTCAGTTCTATAGATTATGAGCAAGTGTTCGATTCTGTTGATAGAAGAGCTTTAGTAAAGGCTTTATTCTTGTATGGTATACCAGACAAATACATTAAATTGATGAGTGCTATGTACGAGAATAACAGTGCTGCGGTTAAAACAGGAAATGAGGTTAGCAGCTGGTGTTTTATCAAATCAGGAGTGAAGCAGGGTTGTGTTCTATCCCCCTTTATATGTATTATTTTGTTGGAATTTTTCTTAAGGAGCACAGGAAAGGCAATGGGAGACCAAAGAATTAAATGGGGACGAAAAAGTCTCCTTGACTTAGATTATGTTGATGATTTAAGCATCCTAGATGAAAGTGTGAGCAAAATGAATGAAGTTTTAGAGGTTTTGCGAGTTCAGGGTGCTAGAATAGGATTGAAAATTAATGTTAAAAAGAATAAGTGACTAAGGCTAGGAATAAGTGAAGATGAAAAGGTGAAGTCGGGTAATGAAAAGATTGATCAGGTGTACAGCTTCACTTACCTTGGTAGTATTATTAGTAAAGACGGTGGGAGCAGTGAAGATGTTAAAAGTAGAATAGCCAAGGCTCAGGGTGTTTTTTTACCGTTAAAAAAAAGTTTGAAAGAATAGGAAGATAAGTCTGCAAACTAAGATTAGAATATTAGAATCTACAGTGATGACAGTGGTCAAATATGGCTCTGAAGCATGGGCGCTCCGAAAAGCGGATGAAGATTTGCTAGATGTTTTCCAGAGAAATTGCTTAAGGATTGTTCTGGGTACCCGGTTGACTAGCGTAGTTCAAACAATAGGCTATACGAAAGATGTGGTTCAATACCGCTCTCTAGGGCTATAATGAAAGAAAGGTTGAGGTGGCTAGGCCACGTTGTGTGATGAAGTATGACAGATTGCCGAAGATTGTTGTTTTCGGCCAACCGTCTAGGGCTAAACGGAAAGCAGGTCGTCCTCGTCTGGGGTGGGAGGACGTCATAAACACAGATTTAGTGGAAATGGGAACTAGATGGGTGGGTGTAAAAAGGGAGGCTTTGAATAGATTGGGGTGGAGGAGGAGCGTGGGTAGCTGTGTTGGCCTCAGGTGGCATTGTGCTGCTGTGAGTTGTTAGTAGTAGTAGTAGTAAGCAGGGTTGTGTTCTATCCCCCTTTATGTGGATCATTTTAATGGACTTTGTCTTAAGGAGTACAGGAAAGGCAATGGGAGAACACGGAATCAAGTTGGGAGGAAAAGCTTTCCTGGACTTAGATTATGCTGATATTAGCATCCTAGATGAAAGTGTGAGCAAAATGAAGGAAATTTTAGAGGTTTTGCAAGTTCTGGGTGCTAGAATAGGCTTGAAGATTAATCTTAAAAAGTCGCTAAGGCCAGGAATAAGTGAATAATAAAAGGGAACGTTTGGTAACGACAAGATTGATCAGGTGGACAGCTTCACTTACCTTGGTAGTATTACCATAGGCAGCGCAATAGCGCTGTCTAAGTAAAAAGCACTGTAGGCACAATATATTGTTTATTTACTTTGTTTGTTTGTTGTTTTTTATTGGTTTTAGACCAGGGCACTATCTATTGAAGGAGTTGTCGTAGAATCTTCGAAAAGGGCTCACTCGATTAGAAATTGAAAGGAGTAGTGCCTTTTTTAAATGTCGAAAGTGATTGATGGGAAACCAATCCCCCTCCCACGCCCAAAATTTTCCCAAACACATCCAATAAAATTTTGAGATAGTTATTTTGTTCAACGTAGTTGAAAGGTCAGGAAACTTTTGCCTTTGAGGATAACATTCCGCCCCCAAGAATTATGCCCTACGGGTGTATAGGGTATATATAGAAAGGGTGATCGTTTAAACTTTAGAGGGGTTTATTGGATTCGTAATCAGAAGTTCTAGTGCCCTTTTTAAGATTCATAGTGATTGGACGGTGGATCCCGTCCCCCCACACACTTTTTATTTTCCCGGAATGCATCTGATAGAAATTTTGAGATGGCCATTTGTTGTCTTAAAAACTTTAAAAAGAACCCATTCGATTGGAAATTGAAAGGGTTCATGCACTTCTTAGTAGTCGAGAACGATTGGAGAATAACTAACCCCCTCCCACGCCCACCATTCCTCCAAACAAATTCAATCAAAATAATGAGACAGCCGTTTTTTTCAACGGAATTGAAAAGTCAAAAAATTATTTCTTTGGGGATAACAGCCCCCCACAGCCCTCGGGGCAAGGGTTGTTAGTTATTCTCTGGGGACATAAAAGATATATGTAGAAAGGGCAATCCCATTAAATTCTGAGAGGATTAGATTGGTAACCAGAAGTTTTAGTGCCCTTTTAAGATTCAGAGTAATCGGATACCCCCCTCACGCTTCACATTTCTCCGAAATGCATCAGATAGAAATTTTGAAATGGTCGTTTGTTATCGTAAAAATTTCAAACAGAGCTCAGTTGATTGGAAATTGCAAGGGCTAGTGCCCTTATTAATATTCAAAAGTAATTGGAGGGCAACTAGGCCCCTCCCTTGCCCACCATTTCCTCAAAAACATCCAATCAAAATTGAGGTGGCCATTTTGTTCAGCGTAGTTGATTTCCAGACAGAAATTATGTTTTTGAGGAGGACACTCCCCCATATCCCTCAGGGCAAGGGCTGTGTGTTATGCTTTGGGGGCATATAAGGTTTTTATAGAAGGCGTTGTCATAGAAACTTCAAAAAAGGCTCATCCGATTGGAAATTCAAAGGACTAGTGCCCTTTTTCTAGTCGAAAGTAATTGGAGAGCAACTAACCCCCTCTCACGCCCACCTTTTCCCAAAACACATCCAATCAAAATTTTAAGATAGCTATTTTGCTCAACGTAGTTGAAAGTTCTGAAAATTAGGTATTTGAGGATGAATACCCCCCACAGCCCTCAGGGCAAGGGTTGTAAGTTATCCCCTGGGGCATATAAGATTTTTATGGAACGCGTTGTCGTAGAAACTTCAAAAAGGGCTCATTCGATTGGAAATTGAAATGGCTAGTACCGTTTTTAGTAGTCGAAAGTGATTGGAAGGTAACTAACACCCCTTCCACGCCCATCATTTTCCCAAACTCATCCAATCAAAATTTCGAGATAGCTTTTTAGTTCCATGCAGTTTAAAGTTCAGGAAATTTTACCTTTGAGCAGGACTCACCCTCCTCAGTCTTCAGGGCAAGGGTTATAAGTTATAACCTGGGGTAAATATGAGTTTTTATTGAAATCTTTGTCCTAGAAACATGAAAAGGGGCTCAATCGATTGGAAATTTAAAGGTTTAGTGCCCTCTTTAACAGTCGAAAGTGATTTGAGGGAAACTAACCCCCCTCTCACACCCACCTTTTCCGCAAACACATCCAATCAAAATTTTTAGATAGCCATTTGGTTCAGCGTAGTTGATTTCTAGACATAAATTATGTTTTTGAGGAGGACACTTCCCAAAAGCCCTCAGGGCAAGGGTTGTAAGTTATGCTCTGGGGCATATAAGGTTTTTATAGAAAGCGTTGTCGTAGGAACTTCAAAAAAGGCTCATTCGATTGGAAATTTAAAGGTCCGTTGTAATAGTCAAAAGTGATTTGAGGGCAACTAACCCCCCTTTTTCGCCCACCTTTTCCCCACACATAAGAAATAGAGATTTTAAGATACCCATTTTTTCAACGTACTTGAAAGTTCTGGAAATTAGGTCTTTGAGGATGACAACCCCCCCCCCCACAGCCCCTAAGGCAAGGGTTGTAAGTTATGCCTTTGGGGCATATATAGTTTCTATAGAACACGTTGTCATAGAAACTTCAAAATGGGCTCATTCGTTTAGAAATTGAAATGGCTAGTGCCCTTTTTAATAGTCAAAAGTGATTGGAAGGCAACTAACACCCCTTCCACGCCCACCATTTCCCCAAAAACATCAAATCGGAACTTCGAGATAGCCATTTCCATTTGAGATAGCATGTTCCACGCAGTTTGCAGTTCAGGAAATTATACCTTTGATTAGAACACTTTACCCAGTCTTCAGGGCAAGGGTTATAAGTTATGCCCTGGGGGCATATAAGATTTTTATTGAAATCTTTGTCGTAGAAACTTGAAGAAGGGCTCATTAGATCGGAAATTCAAAGGGCTAGTATCCTTTTTAATAATCTCGAAAGTGATTTGAGGGCAAGTAACCCCCCTCACTCGCCCCCTTTTTCCCCAAACACATCCAATCAAAATTTTTAGATAGCCATTCATCGTAGTTGAAAGTTTTGGAAATTAGGTCTTTAAGGATGATAATGCCTCCACCCAAACAACCCTCGGGAAAAGGGTTGTAAGCTATTCCCTGGGGACATATAAGGTTTTTATAGAAAGCGATGCTGTAGAAACTTCAAAAAGGGCTCATTCAATTGGAAATTGAAAAGGCTAGTGTCCTTTTAATAGTCGAAAGTGATTGAAGGGAAACTAGCCCCCCTCTCATGCCCACCATTTCCCCAAACACATCCAATCAAAATTTTGAGATATCCATTTTGTCCAACGTAGTCGAAAGTTCTGCAAATTAGGTCGTTTAGGATGATAACCCCCTCAGAGCCCTCGATGTAAGGGTTTTAAGTTATAACCTGGGGGCATATAAGGTTTATATAGAAGTTTTTTGTAGAAATTTAAAAAAGGGTTCTTTTGAGTGGAAATTAAAATTACCCTTTTTAATAGTTTGAAAGCGAGTGGAGAATAATTAACCCCCCTCTCACGCCCACCATTTCCCCAAACACATTCAATCAAAGTTTAGTCATATCCATTTTGTTCAACGTAGTTGAAAATTCTGGTAATTATGTATTTAAGGATGACAAACCCCCCATGGCCCCCAGGGCAAAAGTTGTAAGCTATGCCCAAGGGGTATATAAGGTTTTTATAGATAGAGTTGTCGTAAAAACTTCAAAAGGAGCTCATTCAATTCGAAATTAAGAGGGCTAATGCCTTTTTTAATAGTTGATAATGATTGAAGGGTAACTAACCCCCCTCTCACACCCACCACTCCCCCAAACAAATCTAATCAAAATTTTCAGATAGCCATTTTGTTCAACGTTGCAGTACGTTGCAACCAGCTCTCAGGGCAAGGGTTATAAGTTATGCCCTAGGGGCATATAAGGTTTTAATTGAAAGCGTTGTTGTAGAAACTTCAAAAGGGCTCATTTGATTGGAAACTGATATTGCTAGCGCCTTTTTCCATAGTTGAAAGTGATTGGAGAGTGACTAACTTCCCTGTCACGCCCACCATTTTCCCAAACACATCCAATCAAAATTTTGAGATAGTCATTTTTTATTGAAAGTTCTGGAAATTAGGTCTTAGAGGATAACATCCACCCTCACAGCCCTTAGGGTAAGGGTTGTAATTTAGGCCCTGGGGGCATATAACGTGTTTATAGAAAGCGTTGTCGTAGAAACTTAAAACCGACTTATTCGATTGGAAATCGAAAGGCCTTGTGCCCTTTTTAAAAGTCGAAAGTTATTGGAAGGCTTGACATTTTTATAGTAAAGATCGATGTGGCTATAATATACTATTTTTGTTGTTGTTGTTGTTGTTTAGAGCAGGGCACTTCGTGTCGAAGCTGTTGTCGTAGGAACTTCAAAAAGGGCTCATTCGATTGAAAACAGAGAGGGCTGATGCCCTTTTTATAGGTCAAAAGTAATTGGAGGGAAACTAATCCCCCTCGCAAGCCCACCCTCCCATTTGCCTTTATGTTTAAAAACTAAATGTTGCCTTAAGATTAATTCAAAATGCACTGTGTTAATACTAAATCCCAATAAGGCATCTCAGCAGTATCCCAAGAACGACTGAGGTTATCATGTTAGTAGAGATGACCCTAAAGGTCCGATCCCTCACCCCTGCTGCCACCCACAACTTTTTTTACATAATTTATGTCTGTTTGTTGTCAGTGAGAATGAAAAAACAGGAATTTTGTCACATTTATGGATGTTTCATGGATGGTTATGTGTGTTGGTCGATTTATTTGATGTTTTTCATGGATGTCAACAGCAATTTATGGTTTTTGTCAGTGAGAATTTGAAAAACAGGAACTTTCTCACATTTATGTCTGTTTTTATGGTTTTTGTCAGTGAGAATGAAAAAACAGGAACTTTGTCACATTTATGTCTGTTTTCTATGATGGTTATGTGTGTTGGTCAATTTATTGGATGTTTTTCATGGATGTCAACAGCAGTTTATATCTGTTTTATGGGTTTTGTCAGTGAGAATGGAAAAACAGGAATTTTCTCACTTTAATGGATTATTGAGTCTAATGGGGGCAGGTCAATGACACTTCCTTCATGTTGTTGCTCTCAGCAAATGTTATGAGTTTCCCGGAAACAGTTAGATCACGTGTTTCTTTCTCAGCCAATCAGAGACTTGCTTACATATGATTTTCCCCGTTACATAACAATTCACCCTTGAGATTTCGTATATAACGGGCATGCAATGTGATTAAATTATCAGAAAGTATTTTGAAACAATGGATAAATTTGATGAATTAGAAGCATTGGCAACCTCAATTTACCATGTAAGTTCCGTTTTTATTTTCAAAATAAAATTATTTTCCGCGGTCACCCTCCAGTATATTCAGGTAAATCCCCCCCATACCATACAAACATCACTTTACAATCTTTATACTCGATAGAAAACATAAAAGGTGTTCTTTTACCCTCAAAAACTAATCCCCCCCCCGTCCATCATTGTTTTTACAACCAAATTCTCGCAAAAAGAAATAATTATCCTTTCGAAAAATTTAGCTTTTCCATATTGTAATCTTTTCTCTAACAGAGACTTCCGTCACTGTTGTTATTAAGCATTCTGATTTGACATAATACTCCATCGCGAAGCCTATAATTAGCTGTCACCCCTTTTCCTGTCTGTATACATTAGCTGGTTTTAGACAATCGAGGTTTTCAATGCTTTTACGTAATTCAGTGTTTGTCTGAAAATAGCGGTCAGCTAATTTTGTCTGCAAATTAGCGATAGACCTAGGGTGGGTTAATTTTCATAAATTTAGGGGAGGGGGCGTGAATCCGTTATTTCTGATGGGGAGGGGGTCAGCACTTTTAATAGTGACAAAATAGAAATGAAAAGATAATTGTTTCTTACTTCAGTGTCTAACCATTTCTCTTCGAAATTTAGCGATTTTAGCTATAACAATTTTCCTAAATTTAGGGGAGGGGGGGGGGGCGTGAATACAGGATTTTTGTTGGGGAGGGGGTTAGCGCTTTTATTAGTGACAAAATAGAAAATGAAAGATTGTTTTTATCATAATTGTTTTCGACTACCGTTTCTAACCATTTCTCATTGACATTTTAGCGATTTTAACTATAACAATTTTCCTAAATTTAGGGGAGGGGCGTGAATCCGTGATTTTTGTTGGGGAGGGGGTTAGCGCTTTTATTTGTGACAAAATAGAAATGAAAGATTGTTTTTACCATAATTGTTTTCTACTTCCTTGTGCGAACCAGTTCTCTTTGACATTTTAGAGATTTTAACTGTAGCATTTGAATAAAAGGTACTAAGATATATTTTTTAATGATCTGTCATGCGCTTGAATAAAAACTGAAAGGTCGTATAATAATGCATTGAGAGATCTCTGATAAAAGTTGAATTTATTGTAATCAAACTTTTATTTTCAGAGTTTAGGTTGCTTTCGACAAAGATTTCTCTTTACATATGGTAAATTTCCACATGGTGATTGATCCATGGCCCTTCTAAATGTGATAGAAGCTACTACATCCTGCTTCAATCTCTTTTTACGTATTCAAACTGAATGTTCGTATAACAATGCTTTGAGTTATTCCTCAGAAAATTGACCCATCCAAATATTTACTCAGAGGAGCGGGTGCTGAAATGTAAAACGTTACTTATTTGCCAATCATTTTCACAGTTTTCAAGTTGGGATCTTTGAACACACTCCCTCCTTCTCAGTTTATTCTATGAAAGTGAGCTGTATTTGTTAGAGTTTCAGAAACATTACATATTTATTTAATTTAAACACTTTTTTTTCAGATATAATAATGTTTGGTGTGATTGACACTGAATATATTGGTCTGAAATATTCCTCAACTGGCATTATTTTTGAAGCAGCTTTCTTACTCATAGACAATCAACGACGTGAAATTCATTGCTACAAATGGAACATCAGATACAATATGTATAAGTACGAGAAAAACAGATGGAGTCCAACACTAAATTTTATAAATCGAAATGGCTTTTACACAAAAAACCATACGACCACATAATGAAAATGGCTATGAAATAAAACATGTACAAGAGGAAATTCAGGAAATATGCAGTTTTTTCGGTGTGCAAGCTGTTTATGTTAAGGGAAACGTGCCAACTGATAAACTCTAACTAGAAAAATGTGATAAAAACATATCAGTATTCAATTTAGAGCACTTCACCTGTAAACAAGGCATAAAGTCAGTCCCTGACTCAGGAGACAAAATTAGATAATTTACTCAGTGCAGACCGTACAAGATACCTGAAAATGACAAAAACCTTAGATATTAAAAGTCATAAACTTGTTCCTGCTCATATAAAATAGATTAAGCTTTTTTTTTTTAAAATATGTCATTATTTTTTTTTCAAATGTTTTTAAATATGTGTAAGCAATAAATATCTTAAGCCTCAACCGTTTTATTCTCTAGAATAGTCTATCGCCATGAAAATTATACTTTCAGATTCAACATGTCAGGGAACACACTTTCAAGTTCAGCATGTTGGAGAACCCTAAATAGTCACCCCTAAAAAGGTAAGTTAACCCTAAAAGGTTAAAGAATTTCCCTGAAATTACACTTTCCGATCCAACAGGTCAGGGTACAAACTTTCAGGTTCAGCATGTAGGAGAACCTTAAATGCTCATCCCTAAAAAGGTAAGTTAACCCTAAACGCTTAAAGAATTTCTCTGAAATCACACTTTCAGGTTAGGTTAGGTAGGACCCCGACCCACACTACCACAACCCCGAAGTAACCCCCGGCCCCCAAGCCCCCCGGGCCCCCCAACACCCACCGGACCCCGCAAAACTTTTAAAAAAGCGTTATTATATCTTTTCAGAAAAAGTTCTTTTCTTAATATACTTCCTAAACCCATTTTACAAGTTGAAGTACCCACACTTTTCACCTACAACTTTACTTTACAGCTTTTGAATGCTCCTAAACCAAGCAATACTTTTCAAATGGCATAGCAGAACAAGTTATTTTTTTAATGTCCTTTCTGAACCCATTTACAAGTTGAAGTTCCCGTAATTTTCACCCACAACTTTACTTTACAGCTTTTTGAATGCCCCAACTCCAAGCAATACTTTTCAAAGGACATTTTAGAGCAAGTTACTTTCTTAAAGTTTCTCGTACACCCATTTTCCAACTTGAAGCATTCATTCTTTTCACTCACAACTTTACTTTACAGCTTTTAGAATACAACAACACCAAAAGATACCTATGAAACGACATTTCAAAAATTATTCCTGACTTAATGTCCTTTCTAAACCTACTTCCCAATTAGAATAAGCCTTCCGTTGCACCCACAACTTTACCATAAAACTTTTCTAATTCCTCAAAATCAAGAACTATCTTTCAAAAGGCATACCAGAGCAACTTCATATATTAATGTCCCTTCTAAACCCATTTTCCAACTTGAAGTCCCCATCCTTTTCACTCACAACTTTACTTTACAGCTTTTTGAATACCTCAACACCAAGCAATACTTTTCAAAGGGCATTTCAGAACAAGTTCTTTTCATAATGTCCATCCTAAACCCATTTTACGAGTTGAAGCATCCATTCTTTTCACCCAAATCTTTACTTTATAGCTTTTTGGATACCTCAACACCAAGAAATACCTTTCAAAAGGCATTTGAGAGCAACATCTTTTCTTAATGTCCCTTCTAAACCCATTTTCCAACTTGAAGTACCAAACTTTTTAACCCACAACTATACTTCACAGCTTTTTGAATGCCCACAATACCAAGCAATACCTTTCAAAAGGCATTTCAGAACAAGTTCTTTTCTTAATGTCCCTCCTAAACCCATTTTACAAGTTGAAGCATCCATCCTTTTCACACACAACTTTACTTTACAGCTTTTTGGATGCCTCAACACCAAGAAATACAATTCAAAAGACATTTCAGAGCAACTTCTTTTCTTAATGTCCCTGCTAAACCTATTTTCCAACTTGAAGTACCATCCTTTTCACCCAGAACTTTACTTTACAACTTTTTGGATACCTCAACACCATGCAATACTTTTCAAAAGGCATTTCAGAGCAAGTTCCTTTCTTAAAGTCCCTCCTAGACCCATTTTACAAGTTGAAGCATCCATCCTTTTAATCCACAACTTTACTTTACAGCTTTTTGGTTCTTTTGAATGCGCCAATACCATGCAACACTTCTCAATGACATTTCAGAACAAGTAATTTTGATAATGTCCATCCTAAACCCATTTTACAAGTTGAAGTACCCATCCTTTTCACCCACAACTTTACTTTACAGCTTTTTGAATGCTCTAACATCAAGCAATACTTTTCAAAGAGTTTTCAGAACAAGTTCTTTTCATATTGACGGTATTACGACTATTTTAAACGTTTACTGACCCAATATTTACACCCACAAATTTACTTTAGTGATTTTTGAATGCTCAAACACCAAGAAATACTTTTGATAAGGCAGTTCAGAACAATTTATTTTATAGGTGTCCTTCCTAAACACATTTTACAAATTGAAGTACCCATCCTTTACAGCCAACACCAAGAAATACTTTTCAAAAGGCATTTCACAACATGTTCCTTTCTTAATATCTCTCCTAAACCCATCTTACAAGTAGAAGTACTCATCCTTTTCACCACAATTTTACTTTACAACTTTTTTTCTTAATGTCCCTCCTAAACCCAATTTACAAGTTGAAGAACCCAACTTTTTGAACCAGAACTATGCTTCACAGCTTTTTGAATGCCCACAACACCAAGAAATACTTTTCAAAAGGCATTTTAGAACAAGTTATTTTCTTAATGTTCTTCCTAACCCATTTTACAAGTTGAAGTTCCCAGCCTTTTCACCCGCAACTATACTTTACAGCTTTTTGAATGCCACAACATCAAGCAATACTTTTCAAAGGCATTTCAGAACAAGTTATTTTCTTAATGTCCCGCTTAAACCCATTTTAAAAGTTGAAGTACCCATCTTTTTTACCCATAACTTTGCTTTACAGCTTTTTGAATGCCCCAACACCTAGCAATACTTTTTGAAAGGTATTTCAGAACAAGTTCCTTTCTTAATGTTCTTCCTAAACCCATTTTACAAGTTGAAGTACCCATCCTTTTCACCCACAACTTTACTTTACAGCTTTTTTTCTTAATGCCCCTCCTAAACCCATTTTACAAGTTGAAGCACCCAACTTTTTCATCCAGAACTATACTTCACAGCTTTTTGAATGCCCACAACACCAAGCAATACTTTTCAAAAGGCATTTCAAAACAAGTTCCTTTCTTAATATCCATCCTAAACCCATTTTACAAGTAGAAGTACTCATCCTTTTCACCACACCTATACTTTACAACTCTTGTGCACGCCAGAATATCAGACAAGTTTCCACTTCAGTTCAGATTTTTTTTGTACACGCCACAATATCATGCAAGTTTCCACTTCAGTTCAAATTTTTCACAAAGAGATGAAAAAATTTAAAATACTGTTCCAAATTTTTCATAGAAGATAGAAAGTTCAAGTTATCTTCTGAATTTTATTAAAGAACTTACAGTTCAATTCTAATTTCTCCAGAGAAAATAAAAATCTTCCACTTCAGTTCTTAATTTCACAAAGACACAAGGTAATTTAAAGTTCTATTTGAAATTTTTCCGTAGAAGATAGAAAAACCTATACCATAGTTGTGAATATTTTCCCGGAAGATGTAAATTTCTACTTCAATTTTAAATTTTCTCAACGAAGTGAAGAAAAGTTCAAGTTCTAGTCATCATGCAAGATTCCACTTCAGTTCAGATTTTTCTCAAAGAGATGAAAAAATTTAAAATACTCTTCCAAATTTTTCATAGAAGATAGAAAGTTCAAGTTATCTTCTGAATTTTATTAAAGAACTTACAGTTCAATTCTAATTTCTCCAAAGAAAATAAAAATCTTCCACTTCAGTTCTTAATTTCACAAAGACACAAGGAAATTTAAAGTTCTATTTGAAGTTTCTCAATGAAGTGAAGAAAAGTTCAAGCTCTCTTCTGAATTTTCTCAATGAAAAAGAAATTAGTTATTGATCAATTCTATTTTTCCTAATAATATAAAAAGGTTCCACTTCAGTTCAGATATTTCCCCAAAGACATAAATTTAAAATTCTCCTCAAATTTTTGGTAGAAGATAGAAAAAGTTACACATTGATCGTGAATATTTCATTATGAAGATAAGGAGCTACTTTTCTCATTGATGTGAAGAAAAGTTCAGGTTTTTTTCCTAACTATCCATATGAAAAGAAATAAGTTACAGATCAATTCTATTTTTCAAGAAAAAATAAATATTTACCACTTCAGTTCAGATTTTTCTCAAAGAGATGGAAAAATATAAAATTACTGTTCTGAATTTTTCTTATAAAAGAAATAATTTACAGACAAATTATTTTTTTAAAGAAAAAATAAAAATTTTCCTCTTCAGTTCAGATTTTTCTCAAATAGATGGATAAATTTTAAATTAATGTTCTAAATTTTTGATAGAAGATACAAAAAGATATACGTTGATCATGAAAAATTAACTCAAGTCTGAATTTTATTAAAGAACTTACAGTTCAATTCTAATTTCTCCAGAGAAAAACAAAAATCTTCCACTTTAGTTCTTAATTTCACAAAGACACAAAGAAGTTTAAAGTTCTCTTCTGAATTTTCTTAGAGAAAAGAAAAAAGTTATAGTTCAATTCTAATTTTTTTTTCAAAGGAAATAAAAAATCTCCAACTTTTTAATAAACATTCCCAGCGATTAAAATGCTAGCTTTTCATAAGACAATAGAAATATAACTAAGTAATGCATAAAATATTTTATTGAAGTAACAATATGCGGCAACAACACAAAATTACAACGTTGACCGGGGAAGATTGTCCGGTGAGTCGGTTTAGGGTAGTTTAGGTAAGACTCGATTACGTAAGGTTAGAGTAGGTGAGGTTCAGTCAGGTTAGGTAAGTAACGTTAGGTTAGCTAAGTTAAGTTAACTAGTAAACATCTCTCCATGTTTAAGTTAGGTTAGGTTAGGCTAGATTAAATTATGTTAAGTTAAGTTAGGTTAGGTTAGCCAACGTACGCACGCGTACGTTGGCTAACCTAACCTAGCTTAAACAAAAATAATTTAATCTAGCCTAACCTAACCTAACCTAACTTAAACATTGAGAGATGTTTACTAGTTAACCTAACCTAACTGAGCCAACCTAACCTAACTTACCTAACCTGACTTTACCTAACCTAAGCTAACCTAACGTAATCTAGTCTAACCTAACCTAACCTAACCTAACCATACTCGCCGGAAAATCCCCCCAGGTCGACTTTGTATTTTTATGTTGTTACTACATATGTTGATACTTCAATAAAAATATTTTATGAATTACTTTGTTAGAACTGAAGTGGAAGATTTTTATTTTTCTCTGGAGAAATTAGAATTGAACTGTAGGTTCTTTAATAAAATTCAGACTTGAGTTAACTTTTCATGATCAACGTATAACTTTTTCTATCTTCTATCAAACATTTAGAACAGTAATTTAAAATTTCTCCATCTCTTTGAGAAAAGTCTGAACTGAAGAGGAAAATTTTTATTTTTTCTTGAAAAAGAGAATGGATCTTTAAATTATTTATTTTCTATGAAAAATTTAGAACAGTAATTTTAAATTTTTCAATCTCTTTGAGAAAAATCTGAATTGAAGTGGAAAATATTTATTTTTTCTTGAGAAATAGAATTGATCTGTAACTTATTTCTTTTCATATGGATAGTTAGGAAAAAAACTTGAACTTTTCTTCACATCAATGAGAAAAGTAGCTCCTTATCTTCATAGTGAAATATTCACGATCAATGTGTAACTTTTTCTATCTTCTAAAGAAAATTTGAGGAGAATTTTAAATTTATGTCTTTGGGGAAATATCTGAACTGAAGTGGAACCTTTTTATATTATTAGGAAAAATAGAATTGATCAATAACTAATTTCTTTTTCATTGAGAAAATTCAGAAGAGAGCTTGAACTTTTCTTCACTTCATTGAGAAACTTCAAATAGAACTTTAAATTTCCTCGTGTCTTTGTGAAATTAAGAACTGAAGTGGAAGATTTTTATTTTCTTTGGAGAAATTAGAATTGAACTGTAAGTTCTTTAATAAAATTCAGAAGATAACTTGAACTTTCTCTCTTCTATGAAAAATTTGGAACAGTATTTTAAATTTTTTCATCTCTTTGAGAAAAATCTGAACTGAAGTGGAATCTTGCATGATGAATAGAACTTGAACTTTTCTTCACTTCGTTGAGAAAATTTAAAATTGAAGTAGAAATTTTTATCTTCCGGGAAAATATTCACAACTATGGTATAGCTTTTTCTATCTTCTACGGAAAAATTTCAAATAGAACTTTAAATTACCTTGTGTCTTTGTGAAATTATGAACTGAAGTGGAAGATTTTTATTTTCTTTGGAGAAATTAGAATTGAACTGTAAGTTCTTTAATAAAATTCAGAAGATAACTTGAACTTTCTATCTTCTATGAGAAATTTGGAACAGTATTTTAAATTTTTTCATCTCTTTGAGAAAAATCTAAACTGAAGTGGAAACTTGCATGATATTGTGGCGTGTACAAAAAAAATCTGAACTGAAGTGGAAACTTGTATGATATTGTGGCGTGCACGAAAGTTGTAAAGTAAAGTTGTGGTGAAAAGGATGGGTACCTCAACTTGTAAAATGGGTTTAGGATGGACATTAAGAAAAGAACTTGTTCTGAAATGCTTTTTGAAAGGTATTTCTTGGTGTTGAGGTATCCAAAAAGCTGTAAAGTAAAGTTGTGGGTAAAACGGAAGGATGCTTCAAGTTGGAAAATGGGTTTAGATGGGATATTAAGAAAGGAACTTGCTCTGAAATGTCTTTTGAAAAGTATTTCTTCGTGTTTAGGTATCCAAAAAGCTGTAAAGTAAAGTTGTGAGTGAAAAGAATGGATGCTTCAAGTTGGAAAATGGGTTTAGAAGGGACATTAAGAAAGTAACTTGCTCTGAAATATCTTTTGAAAAGTATTGCTTGGACTTGGGGCATTCAAAAAGCTCTAAAGTAAATTTGTGGGTGAAAAGGATGGGAACTTCAACTTGTAAAATGGGTTTAGGAAGGACATTAAAAAAATAACTTGTTCTGAAATGCCATTTGAAAAGTATTGCTTGGTTTAGGAGCATTCAAAAGCTGTAAAGTAAAGTTGTGGGTGAAAAGAATGGATGCTTCAACTTGTAAAACGGGTTTAGGAAGTATATTAAGAAAAGAACTTGTTCTGAAAAGATATAATAAAGCCTTTTGAAAAGTATTGCGGGGTCTGGAGGGTCTTTGGGGGCCCGGGGGGGCTTGGGGGTGGGGGGTTACTTCGGGGTTGTGGTAGTGTGGGTCGGGGTCCTACCTAACCTAACCTGAAAGTGTGATTTCAGAGAAATTCTTTAAGCGTTTAGGGTTAACTTACCTTTTTTAGGGATGAGCATTTAGGGTTCTCCTACATGCTGAATCTGAAAATGTGATTTCAGAGAAATTCTTTAAGCGTTTAGGGTTAACTTACCTTTTTTAGGGATGAGCATTTAGGGTTCTCCTACATGCTGAACCTGAAAGTTTGTACCCTGACCTGTTGGATCTGAAAGTGTAATTTCAGGGAAATTCTTTAACCTTTTAGGGTTAACTTACCTTTTTAGGGGTGACTATTTAGGGTTCTCCAACAGGCTGAACTTGAAAGTGTGTTCCCTGACATGTTGAATCTGAAAGTATAATTTTCATGGCGATAGACCATTCTAAAGAATAAAACGGTTGAGGGTTAAGATATTTATTGCTTAAACATACTTAAAAACATTTGAAAAAGAAATAATGACATATTTAAAAAAAAGAAGCTTAATCCATTTGATATGAGGAGGAGCAAGTTTAGGACTTTGGATATCTGATGCATTTTTCCATGTCAGGTATCTTTTCCGGTATCCATTGAGCGAAATATCTAACTTCATCTTCTGGGTCATGGACTGAATGCAGGTCTTTCTCACATTTGAAGTCTTCTAAATTGAATAATGCTATGTTTTTATCACATTTTTCTAGTAAGAGTTTATCAGTTGGCACGTTTCCCTTAACATAAACAGCTTGCACACCGAAAAAAACTGCATATTTCCTGAATTTCCTCTTGTACGTGTTTTATTTCATAGCCATTTTCATTATGTGGTCGTATGGTTTTGGTGTAAAAGCCATTTCGATTTATAAAATTTAGTGTTGGCCTCCATCAGTTTTTCTCGTACTTATACATATTGTATCTGATGTTCCATTTATAGCAATGAATTTCACGTCGTTGATTGTCTAGGAGTAAGAAAGCTGCTTCGAAAATAATGCCAGTTGAGGAATATTTCAGACCAATATATTCAGTGTTAATCACACCAAACATTATTATATCTGAAAAAAGTGCTTAAATTAAATAAATATGTAATGTTTCTGAAACTCTAACAAATACAGCTCACTTTCATAGGATAAACTGAGAATGAGGGAGTGTGTTCAAAGATCGCAACCTGAAAACTGTTAAAATGATTGCCAAATAAGTAACGTTGTACATTTCAGTACCTACTCCTCTGAGTAAATATTTGGAGGGGTCAATTTTCTGAGGAATAACTCAAAGCATTGTTATACGAACATTCAGTTTGAATGCGTAAAAAGAGATTGAAGCAGGGTGTAGTAGCTTTTATCACATTTAGAAGGGCCATGGATCAATCACCTTGTGGAAATTTGCCGTATGTAAAGAGAAATCTTTGTCGAAAGCAACCTAAACTCTGAAAATCATAGTTTGATTATAATAAATTCAACTTTTCTCAGAAATAACTCAAAGTATTATTATACGAACGTTCAGTTTTTTATTCAAGCGCATGCCAGATCAATAACGAATATATCTTACTACCTTTTATTCAAATGCTATAGTTAAAATCGCTAAAATGTCAAAGAGAAATGGTTCGTACAACGAAGTAGAAAACAATTATGATAAAAACAATCTTTCATTTCTATTTTGTCACTAATAAAAGCGCTAACCCCCTCCCCAACAAAAATCAATGATTCACGACCCCTCCCCTAAATTTAGGAAAATTGTTATAGTTAAAATCGCTAAAATGTCAAAGAGAAATGGTTAGACACTGAAGTTGAAAACAATTATGTTAAAAACAATCGTTCATTTTCTATTTTGTCACTAATAAAAGCGCTAACCCCCTACCCAACAAAAATCCTGGATTCACGCCCCCCTCCCCTAAATTTAGGAAAATTGTTATAGCTAAAATCGCTAAATTTCGAAGAGAAATGGTTAGACACTGAAGTAAGAAACAATTATCTTTTCATTTCTATTTTGTCACTATTAAAAGTGCTAACCCCCTCCCCATCAAAAATAACGGTTTCACGCCCCCTCCCCTAAATTTATGAAAATTAACCCACCCTAGGTCTATCGCTAATTTGCAGACAAAATTAGCTGACCGCTATTTTCAGACAAACACTGAATTACGTAAAAGCACTGAAAACCTCGATTGTCTAAAACCAGGTAATGTATACAGACAGGAAAAGGGGTGACAGCTAATTATAGGCTTCGCGATGGAGTATTATGTCAAATCAGAACGCTTAATAACAACAGTGACGGAAGTCTCTGTTAGAGAAAAGATTACAATATGGAAAAGCTAAATTTTTCGAAAGGATAATTATTTCTTTTTGCGAGAATTTGGTTGTAAAAACAATGATGGATGGGGGGGGGGATTAGGTTTTGAGGGTAAAAGAACACCTTTTATATTTTCTATCGAGTATAAAGATTGTAAAGTGATGTTTGTATTGTATTGGGGGGGATTTACCTGAATATACTGGAGGGTGACCGCGGAAAATAATTTTATTTTGAAAATAAAAACGGAACTTACATGGTAGATTGAGGTTGCCAATGCTTCTAATTCATCAAATTTATCCATAGTGTCAAAATACTTTCTGATAATTTAATCACATTGCATGCCCGTTATATACGAAATCTCAAGGGTGAATTGTTATGTAACGGGGAAAATCATATGTAAGCAAGTCTCTGATTGGCTGAGAAGGAAACATGTGATCTAACTGTTTCCGGGAAACTCATAACATTTGCTGAGAGCAACAACATGAAGGAAGTGTCATTGACCTGCCCCCAATAGACTCAATAATCCATTAAAGTAAGATAGTTCCTGTTTTTCCATTCTCACTGACAAAAGCCATAAAACAGATATGAACTGCTGTTGACATCCATGAAAAACATCAAATAAATTGACCAACACACATAACCATCCAAGAAAACAGACATAAATGTGAGAAAGTTCCTGTTTTTCCATTATCACTGACAAAAACCATAAAAACAGACATAAATGTGAGAAAGTTCCTGTTTTTCAAATTCTCACTGACAAAAACCATAAATTGCTGTTGACATCCATGAAAAACATCAAATAAATCGACCAACACACATAACCATCCATGAAACATCCATAAATGTGACAAAATTCCTGTTTTTTCATTCTCACTGACAGCAAACAGACATAAATTATGTAAAAAAAAGTTGTAGGTGGCAGCAGAGGTGAGGGATCGGACCTTTAGGGTCATCTCTACTCATGTTCAAACTTTCGGGGCTACTTCTGCTCTTAAAATTTAATTAAATCAAAATAGTGTAAGTGTATCCAAGCTATTAAAGAAAGCAAACATATTTTTTTGCGAATGGTATCAGGTTTTCCATTTCAGGTCAACTAGAGGAGGTATGAAACTAAATTAACCACTACTATTTGTGTCTAGATTTTTAAAAGGGCTGAAAATTTTTCTCCAGCTTACAAATAGCAGGCCAAGCTATAAATTCTTAAAAAACGAAAAGATTTAAAGTATTATTTTCTTTTTCCCTGAAAGACAATGTCAATATAAAACGAAGAGAAATTAACTAAAAAAACTTTTCACAAAATAAGTTTTTCAAAGAAAAGTAAAAAACTCCATTAAACAAAAAGTGAGCTAAAATAAAATCAAATAATCTACCAAGCATGAAACTACCACAAATCAGCATCGATAAATAAATAAAACCTAAAATGAACAGAAATTACAATAAATAACTGAGTCAAACTCAAAATGAGCAGAAATTAACATAAGATGGGCTCAAAACCCCTATGCCTTCCCAAGGCCAGAACATAATTTGCACTTTACCGAAAAAAAAACTAATTAATGTGCATTGTCAGTTTAATATACAAATACTGATATTTAGTAATCAAAATGTTAATATTATTTGATTTATTAAAGTTATAAAAGTAAAAAAAGATATATTTTTTTAGTAAAGTTAAAATAATGTTCTGGCCTTGGGAAGGCACAGGGGTTTTGAGCCCAACTTATGTTAATTTATGCTTGTTTTGAGTTTGAATCGGTCATTTTTGTAATTTCTGTTCGTTTTGGGTTTCATTTATTTATCGATGCTGATTTGTGGTAGCTTTTTTTATTAAAAATGAAACCACTAAAGCCTTATGGCGTTTTCAAAGACAATGTAAGTGCATGCCTCTGCTAAATCATACGTGATCTATTGACACAACAATGAATGGATCGAAAAAATAGCTTCGAAATTGTTAGATAACAATTAGATAACAAAAATTGTTATCTAATTTTTGAACAATTTTTAAAAAACCGGCTATCTCAAAATTTATAGCGGAAGGGTTTGGGGAAAAAGGGTGTTTAGGCGGCGAGTTGCCCTTAAGTCTCTTGACTCTTAAAATGGGATCTAGAACTTTCAACTTCCAATCAAATGAGCCCTCTCTGAACTCTATACCAGTGTTCCTTTCATAAGAACCATACATGCCCTTAGGGCATAACTTAGAAACCCTTCTCAAGGCCCTCGGGGGGTGTATTGACACTGGAGTTTGTCTTATCCGACCTTTGAACTATGTCTTTTTTTTAACAAAATGTCTACCTAAAAAATTCATAAGATGAGTTTGGAAAAAGAAGGCATGGTGGGGGGGGGGTTGGCTTGTTGCCCTCGGATATCTTTTGAATTTTAAAAAGTGAACTCCAACTTTCGATTTCCAATCAAATGAGCCCTCTTTAAAGTTTATACGAGCATCCCTTTCACAAGAACCATATATACCCAAGGGCAAAAGTTACAACACCTGCTCCCGGGCCCTCGAGGGTTGTGACGACACCTGAGCTTTTCTTATCTGACTTTTGAACAATTTTTAACTTTATGTCTATCTCAAAATTTTTATTGGATGCATTTGGGAAAAAGTAGGCGTGGGGGGCTAGTTGCCCTTCAATCTCTTTTGACTTTCAAAAACTGAACTAGAACTTTCAATATCCAACCAAATGAGCCTTCTCTAAAGTTTTTACGAGTATCCCTTCCATAAGAACTATATATTCCCCTAGGGCATAACTTAAAACGCCTGCCCTCGGGCCCTGGGGGTGGTGTTGACCCCAGATTTTTCGTTATATGGTCATTGTACTATTTAAAAAAAAATGGCCATCTAAATATTCTTATCAGATGGGTTTGAGAAAAAGGGTGCGTCGGGGGGGGGGGTAGGTGCCCTCCAATCTCTTTTGACTCTTTGAGGTGTCATCCTCAAAGACCTAATTTCCAGAATAATCTTATATGCACCCAAGGCATAACTTATAACTATTTCCCTGAGGGCTGTGGGGGGATTACGTTCCTCAAAAAAATAATTTATATCTGGAGATCAACTACGTAGAACAAAATCGCTATCTCAAAGTTTTGATTGGTTGTGTTTAGGGATATGGTGGGCGTGGAAGGAGTCTAAATTGCCTTCTAATCACTTTTGACCCTTAAAAAGGGCAATAGAACTCTCGATTTCTATTGCTAAATTGTTACTGGGTCAAAAATAAATTATTATAATTATTATTATTATTTCCAATCGAATGAGCCTCCTTTAAAGTTTATACGACGACTCCTTTCATATGAAATGCCTCTGGGGGAAATGCCTATGAAAGGAGTTTCATATGAAACTCCTTTCATATGAAAATGCCTTTGAATATTAGGATCCAACGCAAGCTTAGAAGGGAGAAAAAAGTAATCATATGGTTTAGGGGGTTATTACTTGGTAATTCTGATCCCCCTAAGGTTTTAGGCTTTTAAAGATCATGAAAATACAATTTTCAGCCTATTATGATTATGTCATCCCCCACCCCAAAAAAACAACTTCACATTCTTTTTTTAGGTGTACTTACTGGCACTATCACCGCCATCAAGCCATGGGGCAAGCAACTTTTTTGACGACATGGAGATGCCATTATTAATACCACCGCTGATTTTCCAGGATATCGAGTCAGATCCGAATCCGGAATGGCTTGATAAGTTTTTTTTAGATTGTTTCGGTGAGGGGGCTGGTATTACGCTCCCAAATATAGTGGATTATTCCGATAATATAAATAGTGATGTTACACTAGCAAATATATCAACAGGGGGCTCGGCTCAAACAACTATCTTCTAGCCTCAAAGTGTATCAGAGAATGCTTTTTCTTGGGCCTATCTCAGTCTTGATACACTCGAGAGTATGCTAAGTGAGCTGGGGAACTTTATTCCGCGCAACACTTCCGCCAGTTACAGTGAAGGGAACAAATTGGCGCGGGACATGAAGTTCCCGTAAAGCACCCTGTTATGCCTGAGTTTTATTTAACCGACTCTGCCTTGCACAGTGTATATGATCATAGGACTAACTTTGGGAATCCATTACTTCACTAACGGCGGGTAGTGTCATAACGGACCCGGTAGGCATAGTGCACTCCTATTTGGTTAAGATTCAAGCCCTTCCTGAAAAAATGACTCAGGAGGGCGTAGGAGAGATGGTATTAAGGCAATCGTCACACAAAAAATTATTTATTTAAATGAAAAGGTGGATTAGGTGCATTCATGCTATTTACAAACTGAAATGCCACCAGTTAATCTAGACTTGCATAATTTTGAGGGTGTTCTTATGGATTGGGTTGATAGTATAGTGACAAAATTGGATAAGTATACTGAGAGGGGTATTAGGTCGGTGCTTTTATTTATTGAGAGTTTAGACGTCAATGCGGGTAAATTTAAAAAGAATTTTATTTTGAGAGGTGGGAGGGGAGGAGGAGTGGGTAAAATGTAATGTAGATTTAAAAGGGGTGTAAAGGTTATACAACGCTTCAATTTCGACAGAGGTCTTCAGAGCTTCAAATACGCATTCCTCGTGGCATCTAAAACCCCCTAAGAGATAAATCTAGTAAGACAAAGTTGGAGGATTTCGCAGCTAATGGTAGTAGGGAGAGAACAAAATTCCCTAAAATAGATTTTAGTTATTTAAATGGTCAATATCTAGTAACACTTGATAAGTTTTTTGGGATAACTTTTTTGATAACTTTTTTTCTTAGATAAACTTTTTTGAGTGGGTGATGAACATTTAAGGAATGGTGTTATTTTTTTACAATAGGATACAGGATTTGAGGAGGGTGAGCACATTAATAAAAAGGAAATAATATATCAAATGTGGGCTCCATCCATTAAATGGGTGAAACACTGAGTATAGATTCCTTACGAGCCTGCCAGTGAAACTAGTTCAATTAGACAATTTTTCCAATACCAAATATTAGTCGGGTTTTAAAAGTGAGTAAAAATTATAAGAAAGGAAAAACTTGCTACAATTGTCAAATATGTCCTTCTAGATTTTATAGCGAATTAAAGTTGAAACACCATATGAGTTACTGCAAGCGTCATGGCTACCAATCTGTGGCAGTGGTTAGGGGTGACAAGGCCATATTGCGATTTAAGAAATTCCAGAATTCACTCCTTCAGAGTGACAAGGTTGCTTAGACCACGAAGACAAACTCATAGATGTGTACAATCCATCGAATTTAAATCAGGTTAATAAAAAATATGAGTCCATTGTAGTCTCTTATATCCACACATAAAGAGACTCGTGTAATACCATGCAATTTTTAGAGGTTGTTGACAGATTGGGTTTGGAGGATTGTATGGTCGAGCCATGCCAGCACTTATGAAATTGGCAAATAAGTGAATATCACAGTTGAGCAAATACATCCTATCCAATGACCCTATTACCAGAGGATAAGTTGCCCATTAAAAACAGAAAACTGTATTTGGTTTGTAAGGAGGAATTTGTCGAGGGTAGAGAGAAAGGGGGAGAAAAGGTTCCCGACTATGATCATTTTGGCAACCCGATTGTATCGGGAGGGAGTAAATTTCTTGGAGTAGCTCATCAATCTCGTAATTTAAAAATTAGTCAACAATATTTTTTACCTGTTTATAGTCACAATTTTAGCTATGATTTGAAACTCGTATTACCGGTGTTGGCATGTTTGCAACGCGGTGAAGTTGATGGCGCATGGGTAGATGTTTTTTTTCATATAATATCATATCCAAATCGATTTTTTAGACTCCTATAGTTTCTTCCCCAAACCCCTAAGTCAATTAGCATAAGTACAGAAGAAACATGATTTTAAAAGTTTCCCCCTCCTTCAACAGCACTTTCCAGACGATGAAATGTATGATTTATTAACCTGTAAGGGCATATACCCGAATGAGTGCTATTACTCAACCTTGAGGCTTCGTGAGGATAAATTACCGTCCACCAAATCGTTTAATGATTTGCTTTGCGAACTTCAATGCACCACTGCCGACTATGAATTTCGTAAGAGGGTTTAGGCTGACGAAGGGTGTAAGAATGGGGAGGATTATTTTAGAATGTACCTTGCAAGTGATGTATTGACGTTTCTGGATATTGTGCGTGAGAATACGGACAAAATCTATGAGGAATTTGGGTTTGATTTGGGTTATTAGTTTTCCACTCCTCATCTGGTGATAGAATTAATTCCTAAATTCAGTAAAGAGAAAATAGGCTTGATCACCGACGTGGATCAGTATCTATGTGTAGACAGATCAATGAGGCGAGGGTATTTTTTCAACGGAGATCGTATCCTTAAAACTGACCCTACTGCACAAGACATTGGTGTAAAACCAGATGCAGTGTTTCCCATATGAACTCCCTGTATCGGTCGGCAATGTCTAACTACTCTTTGCTTTTGGTAATTAAAAATGGCTTAACGTTCATTGTGCTTCAAATTTCCTTGACATTGCTAGTGTTTAGGAGAATGGAACAAAAGGATGGCTTTTTAAGATTGATGGTGAAATACCGGTGGAACTTCATGACTCGGTAAAGAATTTTGTTTTTCCGTATATAAGCAGACCGGTTACTCAGGACTCTTTGAGTCCATATAATGTTTGTTTGGTAGAAAGTGGGGGTGTGCACTGGACTCGTTCAAAACAAATACTTATTGCCAACCTCTATCCGAAAGAGAATATCTTTGGACATCACATTCTTTTGAGATGGATGCGAACCAACAGTCTCGAGGTCGCAAAGATACAAAGAGCCCTACAATTTGACCAAAAACACATTTGAAAACATTTATTGACACTTTTGATTGAAAAACAATCTTTAAACTCATTTGAAATTTGGGCTTCGGTAAAATTTGTGAGAGTGTATGCAATAGAAATCGTTGTGACGTTGTGACTGACCCAAGGGATTGTGCTCGAATCGTTGCCGATCCAAACTACACATCTTTCACCATCATAGACTTCAGTATAGTCCTCTTGCCTAGGAAAAAAGAAACATTGTATTAAATAAAAATATTGCTGCTGGCAGTAAAACAACAGAAATCTCAAGAAAACTCATGTTGTAATTCTTTTACGATATGTGTAGGCACCAATGGCAGGGGGAGGGACAAGTTCAAATACATTATGGGGATACCGATTCACTTTTGCTAAGAGTTAAGACCGAGAATTTGTTACAAGGAATGTAAAAAGATGTATAGATTAGCTAAGCTCTCGAAAGGACTATTAATTGGGGAAGCGAGTCTATTTCCCCAGAGCTAGTGAAGTGCCAACCCCCAAATAAATTATTAATGTGAAAATACAAGACGGGGAGAGACTTGATTATAAATGGTGTGCTTGCAATTTCGAAGGTGTAATGTGTGCAAACACACAATGAGGTAATCAAAAAGTCTATAAAGGGGTGCCTAAACACTATGTGAATCAGAATTTAGATATGAGTGCTTATAGAAACCTGGTGGAAAGTAGATTAGTTTCAAACGTGAAAGTCATGGTGGTTCGATCTTTAAATTTTCAAAACTACACAGTTAGAGTGGAAAATGTGCCCTGTCACCCGTATCAGATGAAGTCTATATGTGTGTGGACGGTTCGAGGGTGCTATCCCATGGGCATAATTTAACTTTGGACTGAGGTGTATATCTAGACTATAGACGTCATCTTGGTCGGGAAATAATTCAATAGAAGATGGGGGTATGCGATATTTCTTATACATGGGAGGGGTCCTTTTTTCCCATCTCAGCAGTGTTTTTATGTTATTTAACAAGGTAGAGTTGTTATAAGTGTTTATATTTTCTTGTAAAACAAACATTTTTTGCCCTCGCACCCACGACAGCACGGAGGGGGGGGGGGGCAATCTATGGCCGGATGCCGATAGCGGCCGCCGTGCCCTTCCGAAGGGGTGTTGGGGCTGAGACCTCTTTCTAAGTATTATTGTGATAAGTGCTTTTTTGTAGTTCCTTTTATTGTAAATAAAACATGTGTTATTGTTTTTTATTTTTTTTGGAATGCCTTTTATTTGTAAATAAAAAACATGTATTATTCTATAAGAACCTATTGTTCTCGAGCCATTAGGGAATTATTATTTATTCAAGGGAAAGATGCTTTTAACAGTCAGTTGTATTTTGACATTGAAGCGAGGGACTATATATCAATTTAAAACTCCATTCAAATCGTTTCTTTGCGGACCACCAATGTCTGGTGAAACGTACTCTTAACAAAAATAATTCAAAATTGTAATAAAATTTTTTAGAAAGTCCAAAAAACATTTACTATTGCAACAGTGTCTGGCAAGAATCTTACGGTAAAATAAAGACTATTGCCCCAGGCATGAAATTCATACATGGTCTTGATATTTTAAATAGTATTGAACCAAAATATTTGCTGATTATTGATGATTTAGCTAAATCCATTACAGAATTGTTTCAGAAGAATTCAAAATTATTCACTGTCTGATCTCACCATCAATATATTTCTGTAGCCCTAGTTCTAAGAAATCTCTTTCATCAGAGCCAGTGTATGAGAACGCTTGCTTTAAATTGTACCTACTGTATCATCTACAGGGTTGTTTGTAATTCTAGCTCCCTCATAACTTTAAACAGACAAATATATCCAGGTGAACCGGAACCTCTACTCTTGGCATACAATCAGGCTACAAATAAAACCTATGGTTATATTGTAATGAACCTCAATCAGAACACACCCGAGGATTTACGTTAAGTTACTGATATTTTTGACAATGAAATTACCGTATATCTGCCGGTGAACAGTAAAAAAGGTCGGTAGTCATGACGCTGAAAAAAATATGAAAACTGACATTCAACTGACGTGACACAAAACTGACGTACCCTAGCAGCAGTAGCCAAAACTAAAGGAAACGATTTTAAAAGAAAACAACTTCTTCCAGCGGGTCGTAGCTTCTTTACACTTTTACTGCCAATCATTACAGGACTTGTAAAGAGTTTTTGCTTAACGGCCAAACCCTACAAATGGACTCCAATAAAACACGCCCCTGCGCCAAAGGAGCATTTCGAGGACAATCTCAATAAATTCATTAACAATGAGACAATTGCCTACAATGAAAAAGTTAATTTTGTTTCAAAATGCACTTCGACGAGTCGGCAAACATGAACCCTACTGTGAGAGACCAGTCAATGTAAATATCATTGATCAAAAAAAGAAATGACTCAAAATTCAACGCCGTCACCAGCACTACCTCCTACACCAAAAGAAGAAGAAGAAGCTTTATCTAAAGTTTTGACAAATGTTGCAGATCTTATACCTCATTCCTATCATGAGCAGTGTAAAAGACTCTTGACTTATCTTATTGAAAGTGAACATGTTCGAATTGATGCTAGTGGTGTGAATCAAGTTAAAAATATATATATATATATATATATATATATATATATATATATATATATATATATATATATATATATATATATATATATATATATATATATATATATATATATATATATATATATATATATATATATATATATATATATATATATATATATATATATATATATATATATATATATATATATATATATATATATATATATATATATATATATATATATATATATATATATATATATATATATATATATATATATATATATATATATATATATATATATATATATATATATATATATATATATATATATATATATATATATATATATATATATATATATATATATATATATATATATATATATATATATATATATATATATATATATATATATATATATATATATATATATATATATATATATATATATATATATATATATATATATATTTATTTATATATTACTATAAAAAGTCTTTTGTCTTCATCGTTTAGATTTCATCGTCTTCGTCTTTGAGATTTAGGTCGTCGTCGACAAGAAGTAGTGTTGGCAGATTATTAGGATTCAACTTGTACTGATCCGGGCATGCAAAGTTAGGGTCATATTTTCCACAATACAATGTAACTTCATTTTAATTAAATCGCTTTGTGAAATCAATGTTACAATTATGATTCATATTGAAAAATTCACATGTTTCTATGTATCTTTTTTAAGTAATGTGGTACACAATATTCCCATACGAAGAATTACTTTCTGTAACAGACAAATAAAAATCAAAAGGTTTATAATCATAACTACCATTGTCCTCACAACGATGACGTAGAAACCCCTACTCATTTGATGTTTTTACAATGGAAACGTGCTCCAAATTCTTTCTCCCAAAACAACTTAAATCCACGACGATACCAAACCCATAGAAATAAAAAAAAATTATGTTTAGGGTGTTTTCCAATCATGCTAGGGTAAATATTTTCCCATTGATCACCCTTATCATAGTGACAATTGGAGCATAGATATTCTTTATGGTGAGAGTTTTAAGCCTCTTCAAGACAGGAATTACAATCCTTAATTTGTACAGCATATCCTTCATGCAATTTACATGGATTGCAACATCTATACTTTTCCTTATAGTCATCAATTGCAGTGCAGTTCTCACATGACGATTAGCTGCCCAATCTATATAAATATAGTGTACATGTGTAAAAAAAAATTTCAATGTTGACTT
Source organism: Artemia sp. Qi Xiang Cuo (assembly GCF_049724085.1). Taxonomy (NCBI): domain Eukaryota; kingdom Metazoa; phylum Arthropoda; class Branchiopoda; order Anostraca; family Artemiidae; genus Artemia; species Artemia sp. Qi Xiang Cuo. The sequence continues at coordinate 32,119,524 of NC_142811.1, forward strand.
TCTCACTTCCAAGAAGGGGCTGACTCACGGTCAATAAAAGGAATGTCTTCTAGATGGAGGAGGAGTACTCGATTAACGTCACAAAAACTTATTCGACTAATTTCTTGTTGTCTTACAAAATGGCCGTCTTAAGCGAATTTGTAGGTAGTGTTTAAAAGCAACACCACGATATCGTTTTGTCTTGTTTCAATTAATACATCCAAAAACTGATTTCATGCATCTGGCCAACTTAAAGTAATGCCAAATGGGCCGCGTTAAAAGCAGAGTAGGGATATTACTAATGGGGGACTGAGATATTTTCAAAAACTTTGAGTTTTGCCTATTAGACAAAAGTTTTGCCCGACTCCAGTGGGCTTTTCCAATAGGCAAAAACCCTTAGGATGACTCATGACTGACAATAAACACTGGATTTGTAAGCAAAACAGGGGACTGAGATATTTTCAAAAACTTTTGCCTATTTGAAAAGACCAATAGAGTCAGAATGGGCTGATGACATAGATTGTTGGATAAAAACTTATGGTCACCAAGTCAGCTAAACACGCAGGGTAAACGAGTGACCTTGATTTATTCATATTGTTGTGGCTTTGTCTTTCTGAAGTTTGCCTGTCAAGTGGAAGAACCAACGGTAACAAAATTCATGTTTTCCCTTTCAATATTTCTGGACTTTGTAGTGGTTTGATGTGGAAAGATTTCAAGGATTTTTGAAATCAATAAGATTTTTGCTATAAACTATTTCACTCGATAGTTTTCTGCTTTCAGCAGGAGAATTGCGTCTATTCTCCATTTTGTGTTATCCTACAGTAGCAAATGTTAAAAAATTTAAAAACCAGGAAGCTTTATCACCCCTGATTCTTAACAATATCAGCCTGATTTTACTTCCCAGAGATTGTCTGGAGCCAAGAATACAAATGGCTTGGTTGCTGATGTGCACGAAAAAGGTCTCTAACCCCAAGTTCCTTGTTTCAGGAGAGCTAAAAAAGACAAATAATCCTATACAAAGTAGTTCTATATACTATATTGATATGCTACTTATTTTCTTATCCCTCTACAACGCAGTATAAAATCGCTTATGTCTATGTTCCCATTGGATTAGAGTCGATCCTTTGTCTGGGTCCTGCACTAAAGACAAAATATTGTGATTTAGGGAAATAGGTTAGAAATAAATGATTGCCTCCTTACTCTGTGAGTCTAATTTTATTATTAAATGCTATCAATACTGAATGATTGGTTGCGTAGGTGAGGTTCTTCGGGACAAATAAAAGTGGTAGGTGCCAAGGAATGTTTAGCCTCGTTTGTTTTTTCCAGTATGACGAGGAATTAAAGCTAAGTCGATTTGAAAGTTTGATTATATTTGTTTGAAATATGACACAACTTAGCATCTCATATTCAGTTTCTCATCCTTCCAGCGCGGGTTCATGAAATTGCCATATAAAACTCCTTTTGGATGTTCAAAAGCTGGGACAGGTTTAACCTTTTGGTCACATCCGTGGTTACTAACAATAAAACAAGAGGTCTCAGGAAAGTGTTTGAAAAAACCTTTTTATTTTATGTCTGCAACAGAAGAGTAAACAAAAATATGTGACAAATAAATTTCAAGATTACGGAAATACTCCAGAAAATATATTCATCCATGACAAATACAGAATTTTGAGATTTCAGCTATTGCAAAATGTAGCTTTAAAGCTCTTTGAGCTTACAGAATAACAAAACTTACTTGATTGTTTTACCTTAACTTTGAAAGATTCTGATTTTTTTTTTTGCCTGCTTCAAACAGCTGGAACGTTGAAAGCTGACTGAAACAATCTTACTCTTTAATATAAAAAATGAAACAAAAACACGAAATTGTTTTTTTTTTTTTTCAAAAGTTGTCTTTCGAAAAAAAAAATCTGGATGACTGTTGTACTTTAACGGGAAACTCATTTAAATAGTAATTATCGAACAAAGTGAAATTTTGGTAATTACTCAGTAATTGTTTATCATCCGAGCCGTAAGAGTAAAGCTTATAGAAAAAAAACAGAGAATTTCAATCTCGTAACCTTTCAACCTGACTGCCAAGATGCCAAGCACCGGAACCGACTTTAAGAATAGGATTAACCTGTTAACCTTAACACTTCTCAGGTAAAGCTCTATTTTTCATCTAAAATAATAGATGATAAGCAAAAGATAATAATGTTAGTGACGGAAAGTCGTTCATCGTCTTTTTCTACACGTCTCTCAGTAGTGTTAACTTTGAATTTAACCTTTGTGGCAACTTATTAAGAACTAAGGATAGCCGTTTGAAAAATTATTCTTATTTTTGGTAAAGCACGATGACTATAACAATTAATGGTTTTCTGGAGCAACATGAGATCAGTACCGCTACACGCGCCCCCCCCCCTTCCACCACTATCTATTCAAAGCTGCATTCTTTATTCCTTCCTATGACTTTCCAGTCCCCAACAAAGCCTTTCTTATAACCTATTTCCACCATTTTGAGGACAACCTGCTTTTCCTTTAGTCACAGATGGATGGCAAAAAAGCCCAATCTTTAGTAATCTGTCGTCCATAAAATATGGCCTGGTCATCTTCACCTTTTGTATATCTTATTTTTTTAACACCGTTAATTCAAACGGGCACATAAGACTATCCTTACACATTTCCTCCTTAAAACACGAACACTCATGCTTCGAACTCATACTGACATAGTTGCATTATCGCAGCTGCTGTAATTCTAATCCTAGTTCGCAGACTTATCCTCAAATATTTAAAAACTTTTTTTTAAACCCTGGACTTTGGGTTTAATTATCCATACGTTTCTACTGCAACCACTATCTTTACTAATTACATGAACCATATAAGTGAATGGGTCCACTTGACTTATATACTAGATACTCATCATCGCCATTTAACACTAATTATTTCCCGGTTTTGGTCTAAGTCAGTTACCCTTCTTTCTAATTTTTGGGTCCTTTATTCCACCCTGAACTCTCAAGACTTCCGACAGTGTATTCATTTTCTTAACATTTTTGTCTATAACAATCAAATCATCTGCATAATTTCATTGTAAGAAAGTTTTACCTTGGCATTTGAATCTATACTCTCCCTTGGTCTTTGTCATGATCTATGAAATGAAGTTCTTTAAATTAATCCATACAAACGGGAATGGGACACGAGCCTTCATAATTTTTGACTCAAAACCAAACTAACTATTAGCATCACTTCCTACCTTTACCATCCAAATATTGCTCTTTGAAAGTACTTCTATGGTATACTGTACAAGGATAGAGCCTTCCAAGAATATGACTCTGGTGAGCCACCTGAAGAGGATAAACTGAGTATGAACGATTGGAGCTGTTCCGATTTTGGGAGATAGTTTTAGACGTCTGCTCCATCATAGGTTCCTTTCTTCGCATCTATCTTAAAGATGGAAATCCTGCTTGCGTGGTCTCATAGTGGTATCAGTGTGGACCTTTCACGAGTTTTCCTGACCAAATCTGTTACTAATAACACTAAAGCAGGTTGACCTTGAGGTTTGGCGTCCCTCGAAGGAATTATAGCGTTACAAACGACACAGCATTTGCATTGGATGTTGATGAATGGACAATTCTTCTGGGTTTAGTTCGTTTTGGTGGGTTGGGCTAAAAAACTTCTTCGTAGCTAAGTTATCTACTATGCGTTGCCTCCTCTTAGTAGCGTAATATTTGTAGACAATAATGAATAGTGAGTCGGAGGTTATAGGCTTGAGATTTTCCGTGCAGGAATTTGCCTCTTTTTCATATAAGATCTTTGCCAACCATATTGTGAAACCATGGAAACCATGTTCTGACCAAAATGAGCCCAAGATTTCAAAAAGGTTTATTTCAACTAGAGGTCCCACGGACTTCTTGCTGAGTGTCCTAAGCCGGCTTAAGCACTTCGTGTAGTCTTGGGAAGATATGTTGATCATCGTCCTGCACGGGTTCTGGGACCATTGCTTTTCCGAGGCCTTGATAGTATCGACATTTTGCTTGGAAAACTCCAACGCTTCGAATTTGAATTATTAGGAGTCTCAGAAATCCATATCTCAGGGATAGGAAACATGAAATTAGGTAATTTAGAATTTATTTACTGGGGTATGAAGGATGTGTGTGTGTGTGTGTGTGTGTGTGTATGTGTGTGTGTGTGTGTGTGTGTGTGTGTGTGTGTGTGTGTGTGTGTGTGTGTGTGTGTGTGTGTGTGTGTGTGTGTGTGTGTGTGTGTGTGTGTGTGTGTGTGTGTGTGTGTGTGTGTGTGTGTGTGTGTGTGTGTGTGTGTGTGTGTGTGTGTGTGTGTGTGTGTGTGTGTGTGTGTGTGTGTGTGTGTGTGTGTGTGTGTGTGTGTGTGTGTGTGTGTGTGTGTGTGTGTGTGTGTGTGTGTGTGTGTGTGTGTGTGTGTGTGTGTGTGTGTGTGTGTGTGTGTGTGTGTGTGTGTGTGTGTGTGTGTGTGTGTGTGTGTGTGTGTGTGTGTGTGTGTGTGTGTGTGTGTGTGTGTGTGTGTGTGTGTGTGTGTGTGTGTGTGTGTGTGTGTGTGTGTGTGTGTGTGTGTGTGTGTGTGTGTGTGTGTGTGTGTGTGTGTGTGTGTGTGTGTGTGTGTGTGTGTGTGTGTGTGTGTGTGTGTGTGTGTGTGTGTGTGTGTGTGTGTGTGTGTGTGTTGTTAGCAAAAGTTCTTTTTTATTAGTTTATGATACTCAGTCACCAATTAAAAGACTTGGAATTTTTCAAGTAGCTGAGTTTGTTCTATACAAAAGTGCTTTTTTTTACCAATTTTTGACATTCTTTCACCAATTAAAAGACTTGGAATTTACTAAGTAGCTGAGTTTGTTGAATGCAAAAGTGCTTTATATTAATTTTTGATACTCAGTCACCAATTAAAAGATTTTGAATTTACCAAGTAGCTGAGTTTGTTCTATGTAAAAGTGTTTTTTTATTATTTTTTTATACTAAGTCACCAATTAAAGCACCTGTGATTTACCAAGTAGCTGAGTTTGTTCTATACAAATGTGCTTTTCTATTAATTTTTGATACTCTGGTACCAATTAAAAGACTTGGAATTTAACAATTATCTGAGTTTGTTCTATACAATAGTGCTTTTTTTTTAATTTTTATACTCAGTCACCGCTTAATAGACTTGGAATCTACCAAGTAGCTGAGTATGTTCTATGCAATAGTGTTTTTTTTTATGATTTTTTATACTCAGTCACTAATTAAGAGACTTGGAATTTACCAAGTATCTCAGTTTGTTCTATGAAAAAGTACTTTTTTTGTTAAGTCTTGATACTCAATCACCAACTAAAAGATTCGGAATTTACAAAGTAGCTGAGTTTGTTCTGTGCAAAAGTTTTTTTTAGTTATTGATACTCAGTTATAAATTAAAAGACTTGGAATTGACCAAGTAGCTGAATTTTTTTATACAAAAGGGCTGTTTTATTAATTTTGGACACTCAGTCACTAATTAAGAGATTTGGAATTTACGAAGTATCTGATTTTGTTCTATGTGAAAGTGCTTTTTCCATTGTTCCTTTTTATGCTTAGTTACCAACTAAAAGACTTGGGGTTTACCAAGTAGCTGTGTTTGTTCTATACAGAAGTGCTTTTCTATTAATTTTCGATACTCTATCCCCAATTAAAAGACTTGTAATTTACTAAGTAGCTGAGTTTTTTTCTATGCAAAAGTGCGTTTTTTTTCTTTTTATACCCAGTAATTAATTAAAAGACTTGGAATTTACCAAGTAGCAGACTTTTTCTATGCAAAATTGCTTTTTTTTATTGATTTTTGACATTCTGTCTCCAATTTAAAAAAATCTTTGTTTTTGTTGGTCAATTACTTGGAATTTACCAAGTAGTTGACATTGTTCTATGCGAAAGTACTTTTTATATTAATTTTTGATAGTCAGTCGCCAATTAAAAAGTAGGAATTTACCAAGTAGCTGAGGTTGTTCTATAAAAAGTGCTTTTTATTAATTCTTGCTACCCAGGGCACATTCCGTGATTCAAACTTCTTCCTAGCATATAACATCATATATTTCCTTAAAAGATCTAAGAAGTCCTATTCTTACATTTGAGACTTTTTAATAAACATTCTAAGGTTTCGAGTATCTAGCGTACCCTAAAAATAATAGAAACATATAAATTAATGCATAAATATGTTTTTTTGAAATAGTTGGCATGTAGAATGTCATCATAAAAAAATTAATGTTTCGAATCCACTTCATAAAATACTTTTTTATAGTGAAGATCGATGTGGGTACAATGTGTTATTTTCTTATGTTTTTTTTAGATTATCTTTTTCTATTGAAATGACACTTACTCCATTTGGGGTCATACAATAGTTGTAGCACGGTTTTAGCTACAATTGCATCATACATTTCATCATTGGTATTATTGGGCTCATTGATTGTATCTGATGGTAAACTTTCAATGATACTAGAAACATTCTCCAATGCTTGGTTTTTCTTTGAATTATCATCAATTTCCATGGTGATATTATCTGTCAATGCCCTTTTATTTTGCCGGCGATGTCACTGTTTATTACCACATTATTTTTACACAGGCAACAATTTTGACACTGAGACATGATTTTTCTTATGACATTGGTGCAGCAGTACGCCTTTTTTCTTTTTACCTTCCGTTGAATGCTAGTACCCAAAAGATGACGATAGGATGACAAGAGGTAACGTGTTATCTCCGCTACGAGCAAGTTGTTGACCCTTATTGTCAACTATTATCTTTAGGTATGCAATATATTTAAACACAATCATCTGTAGAAATTTTTATCTAGTACATCAAACATCAGTAATTATGAATTTTCTAGGTAGTCCAAAGAAATTTAGTCTCTCACTGTCCTGACAATACACGCATACATTTCCAATGGTATTACCATTAGTGCTTGTTTCATAGTTCAAATGTTTGTCTTTGTCAGCATTCAATGCTCGATAAGTCTCATAAGTCTCATATGTGCACATCCTCTTTTGAAGTATTTCATCTTCAGTTTTACATCATTACTATTATTCTGTTCAATTATGGTATCTGATGGTAAACTACGAATGAAACTATTAACATTCAGCGATACTTTGCTTTTCATTGAATTGTCTTTATGTTCCTTGGCGATCTTATCTGCCCATGCCATTATAATTTTGCTCTTGATACCACTGTATATTACGACATTATTCTTACACAGGTTACAGTTCCGACACATAGACAGGATATAATTTATGATATTGATTCTGGAGTACGGTCGTCTTGCTTCAACGTTCCGTTGAATGTTAATACCAAAACAATGTTGATATTATGTATCAACAGATAAAGTGTTACCTGCAGATTAAGCGAGAAGTTGGACCTCGTCATCAACTATTAGCTTTAGGGTTGCATTATCTTTAAGAACTAACATCTCTAGAAATTTGACTCTGGCATATCTACCACTATGACCATTGAATTTTTTCGGTACTTCAAAGAAATTTAATCTCTCACTACCACAGAAACGCTTGTATTCTTTTACAACGATATCACCATTATTGCTTGTTTCGCAATTCACATATTTGTCCGTATCAGCATTCTATGCTACAACAATTCTATCATGTAGACAAAATTTCTTGAACTAATTCATTTTTACTTTTTAAAATAAGACTTATGTGTTTATCCGTCCAGTGCACAATGAATAATGATCGAAAACATACAATAGACCAAGTATCGTCGACGAAAAACCATAGAGCACCAGTGGGGTGGCCGCATAAGAAAAAATCCAAAAACAATGTTACCAAAGTCTCTTTTTATCATTCTAAGAGAAAAAGTTCAAAAAAAGTGTTGAGAATCAAAAATAATCAACATTCGCCTCAAGAGCTAAGCAAATAAAAAGTGGCATCATATAATTCTAAGCTAAGGAGGGGGGGGGGAGGCTACGCAGCCTCTGTTGGCCTTCTAAATTGCCCGGTTCACAGTTGTTGAAGATCAAAATTTCTTCACATTGGTTCGCGTAGCTCTATCCCACAATCGACCAATAATATAGTAAGAACCAATTTAAAAGTGATAATAAATACAGAGAGAACTTAAGCAGGAAATTAATGTACAGTTTTATTGCAAGACTGGGAATGGACAAAGTCTTATTTTTCCGAAAATATCAACCATAGCATTAAAATTCAACAATTTCACAAGAGTCTTTTCACTAAATATCAAAATCAGATAAATGAGCCTTCTGTCACCGCTGATCTTAAATGGGTTTTAATCAGGCTTAGTGTAGAAAAGAATCTGTCATTACTAGCCGTTGTAATGGCCTTTGATACAGTAATGAAAATTTGCTTAGCTTTCAAAACTTAGGAATACGCTATTGACATTGCCTTCAGACAATCGCGAAGTTCAAAGAAATGTATTGGCTAATTGACTAGTGAGTCTGTATATCTTCTCACAAGATCAATTTGCTTTGGCAACAAAGCCGTTTCAATATAAGCTTCCTTTTAATGCCCTGCTATACTTGCTAGTCGGCTAGTATTGGAAAAGTGTGACGGATCGACATCTAACGCAGAGATTTACTCTAACGGTGGAAGAGCATTCATGAAGCGACTTTCAAACTTGGAGCACAGTCTGTCTTTTCCGATAAAATGATCCCTTCTTAAAGCATTTTTAATAGATTCTTTCACTTCAGAAAGATTCATTTTCCCCAAAGTCCACATAGTTACCAAATCACATAAGCAGGAATCTACTTGCTATCCACGCTTTGGTGTTTTTCATGAAGCATCAGAATTCTGAAAATTTTGCTATAGGTTTCAGTAAGACTGAGCTCACAAGAAAAATCTTGTGCTTTATGAAAGATATCATCCAAACCATCGTCAGTTCACATGTCTATAATTTTATCTTACGTACTGCAATAAAACCAGTATCTCTACATAAAACTAGGTCTACCTCCTACAGCTGCTCAGTCAGAATTCGTGGTATAAATATTTTTTCTGCTAGATGGAGTATAAATACAAATTCAAAGTCTGAAGTCGTGTTACGAGTGCTTGGGCGTGATCTGCCAATTCCGCGTCACTAGATGTTCTGGCAATTGTTAAACAGTTAAAATACAATTGTATCTATTCAGTACTTTGTCCACCGACCTGTTTTGGCTTGCCCATCGGCAGTAAATGATTTCTCCAGCGGACGAACAGTTATACTAGTGGCTTTTTGAGCATAGTTGGTAGCTTGTTTTCCTGTTGGTGATAAAACAGTACCAGTTGAAGAGTGGAGAAGAGGTGCCATTGATCTCAAATTCTGAATGGAATCATCCAACGCAAGCCTGAGTTATGAGCTTGGCAGTTAATGTAAATTGCACGCGGTGCAGTTACTATACTACAGGCTTGCCCAACGAAAAGGTGGTCGCCAATGAAACTGGCTTGGTATGTTCACTGAAAAAATAAAAAAACAACACTTTTTCAGCTCTTTCTGGATGTTGTTGAACAGTAAATTCATCTCCCTGTATCGTAAATATCCTTGAATTGACATCATTTGATAGGTCTGAGTTTTTCTTTCAGTGCTCAGGTTGTTCTTGTATAGCTCATATTTCTTATGTTTTACTATATTTTTCTCGCCTTTTGATAAGTTTATTCAAGATAAGCCCCGCCCGGGTTGATACAGCTTTTCGTTTGTGAAATCGAAATATTTGGTCTTTGATTGTTGGTATAATTTTTTTTTTAACTGTTTTATTAACAAATCTTTCCCCTTTCCATATTTTCGATTTGTTATGATCTTTGGTATGTGAGACTAAGTACAGACCTTCAAGATTTTGATCGATTCTATGAATTTCGCTTTTAAATAATAAGTTTTTTTGTCTATCTTATCTTTTCTGAAATCTAAAGATAATCGTTGGTTGAAAATTCTCACTTTGATTTTTTTTCAAAAATCAAGTCAAGACAACTCGAGAGACAAAATTCATGATATAACCATATTGAATGAAACCGAAATTTCAAATTTAAGGTATTCACTGGAGGCAAAGAAGCAAAATTAAAAGAAACTTGCAAAACCCCACACGGTCTGGCGTTTGTTAACAATAATATGTCTATGGCTGCTAGGAACTCAAAAAGTATTCCGTTGTAAAAAATCGTGTTTTATTTACCAAGTCTAGAAATAGAAAAGATCTGTGTCACAATCGACTCAGAAAAGAGTCAGAACGGATTCATAAGCAGACTCAAAGAAATATAACATAGTAATAGTAATTTATTAACACACACAAGGACAATACATTTTACTCACTACCGACCCAAGAACCTGGGGTCAGGTTGTCCTAAGGGTAGGCATATATCAAAATTTCATATTCACAACAGAAATATACAACCTAGGCCTAAAAAAATAAAATAAAAGAAAAATCATTCCCCTTCGCACGCAGTTCCTACCACCAATCACAAAATCACTATACTTGTCCTCCAGGTACATAAAAAAAAAAAAAAAAAAAAAAAAAAAAAAAAAAAAAAAAAAAAAAAAAAAATTTAAAAATCATATTTCTCATATAACATTCCTTTTATTTTATTTTTAAATTCCTTCAGATCCCCTATTTCTCTTAACTCTTTATTAACCCCATTCCACAACTTTAATCCCCTATAAATAGGCGAGAATGTCGACCTGGCAGACACCACGAGCGGGGCATGTAAATTTTCCCTTTGGCGAGTTTCATGATCATGAATCGAAGATCTAGCTTTTAGCATTCCTGAAAAGCAAGACGGTAATAATTCATTATTATATTTGAACATAAATTGAAGGCTATAAAAATCTCTAAGGCCTGCAGCAGGTAATACTTTTACATCAATATAGGTAGCTCTAACAGATACAAGATTTGATTTACCAGTCAACACACGGATTCCGTTATTTTGGATCACTCGAACTCGATTAGTAATTGATGGAAACGTACTCAGCCAAATAGATGAGCAATACAATATATGTGGATGTATAATAGAAAAATACAAAGTGCGAAGAACAGAAGGGGGTAATACATGTTTCAATTTACGCAGTATTCCCAGATTACGGCACAGGATTCCTGACACCTTTTCAACATGTTTCCTAAAAGATAGTGTTTCATCTAGCATAATACCCAAATATCTAACACACTGATCACGCTTAACTTTACCTTCCAGGTAACTCACTTCTTGGATCCATGGGTAGTAATTAGATGTACGCGAAAATATTACAAAACTGCTCTTAGATGGGTTTACTTTTATTTAATTAACTCTTAGCCAGCTAGACACTTGATCTAAACACTGTGTCATTAATTCAACTAAAAGGCGTTCTGTTTTTGCAATGCAAATCAATGAAGTATCATCGGCAAATAGAGGTACTGTAACGTCACTGTCACTGTGAAACATGTCGCTCATTTTAGTTTTCGCATCCTTCAGGGACAGTACAAGATCATTTACAAATATCAAAAATAGCAAGGGGCCAAGAACGGACCCTTGTGGCACACCACATTTCATATCTACAACGGAAGAAGTAGATCCATTTATTCGCACATACTGCTGCCTATTAGACAAAAAACTACGTAGGAAATCAAGAGCAGGCCCTCTAATCCCATAAAATTCACATTTTTCAAGCAATAGACCATGGTCTACAGTGTCGAAAGCTTTTATAATGTCCAAAAAGATGGTAGACACTTTAAAACCAAGGTCCAGGGCAGTATTCACAACACCACAGAGATAAGCCACAGCTTGTTCGGTCGTGCGTCCATTTCTGAATCCAAACTGGGTGGATGTTAGTATTGAATGGCACTCTAAATAATGGTACAACCTCCGGGAAAAGCACTTTTCCACAAGTCTTGACATGACCGGTAAAACGGAAATCGGGCGATAGTTACTTACCTCACTGTGATCACCCCCTTATGAACCGGTGTAATTCGTGCCAACTTGAAACAAGATGGAAATACTCCCTGTTTAAAACAAAGATTTATTAGGTTAACTAATACATGCGATATAGCTGGCCACAGATATTTAATTATCCGTAGAGACAAAATGTCACTACCAGCTGCACTATTTTTCATGTCGAAGATTATTTCTTTTACTTCACTCTCGGTCACCGGTTTCAGGTAAACTGAAAATTCTGTTTCGCTATTTCCAAGGTAATGTTGGAAAGGGCGGTCGCCATCCACTATTCTTACTCCCTCAGCCACATTATGTCCAACTGTAGCGAAGTGGTCAACAAATTCTTGGGCTATATCAGACGGGTCACTTAATTCTGCACCTACTCGACCAATAATCTGATCCGGGGCGACTGTGTGGGGAGGATTTATGAGCTGTTTAATTATCCGCCATGTTTTATTGGGGTTTCCAGCTGCATCACCAAACTTTTTCTTATAATGAGCTTCCTTTGCTTTTCGCAAAAGTCTATTTAATGCATTTCTGTAGTTTTTGTATATCCTTTCATTAATATCACTAGGTTGTAACATTTTCTTTTTAAACAGCAAATCCCTTCGATTTATTGATCTGAGCAATCCTTTTGTCACCCACGGCTTCTTAGGCATTTCTCTGCGAGCTCTTTTCCGTACCTCTTTAGTGCAACTATTCAGCAGATTAAGCAGTTTATTATAGAATTTCACAAACTTCGCATCAGCATGATCAGGTAGAGCTAGCTCTTCATCCCAATTAACATCCATTATTTTGTTTTTACAATCACGGAGGGCACTAGGATCCAGTACTTGTGTAATCTTATTAAACCTGCCATTTACCGAAGGAGAAGTCTGCGTCGATGTTGAATATGAGCCAAAAACACCAAAGTGGTCCGAGGTATCACTAACCAGGACACACGGATTAGAAAACGGTACATTTGTAAAAATGTTATCAAGGCACTTCGCAGTTGACGCAGTTACTCGAGTACTTACATTAATTGACGGAATCAGGCCATAAGAAATCATCATATCTAATAGAAGATTAGTCTTTTGACCAGGATCAATTAGGTCAACGTTTAAATCACCCATCAAAAAACAAGGGGTCTCCACTGGAATCTTCTCTAGCTGGTGCTAATGGAGGTCAAAAAATTCATCAACCGCACTCGATGGTGGGCGTTATGAAAAAATAACAAAACTTTGTATTTTATAAATCTAAAACTTTAACAAACACGACTCAAATACCATTTCTTTATAAACCGACATATCACTTTTTACCGTTACCTTAATATCCGAGCGAACATACGCTGCCAATCCCCCATGTTGACGAAGCTCCCGATTTTTGGTGAATAAAGAGTATCCAGGAATCCGCAGCAATTCAGAATTATGCTTGTTAAGCCAGGTTTCCGTAAGGCCTATTACCTGAAATACAGAGAGACTAGATATATCATTAATAAAATCAAAGCTGGAATTCAACCCTTGGCAATTTATATGGAAAATACTGATCTGCTTCTCATCCCCCCGGCTCTCCGAAGGGACATCACTCAAAAACACATACCTTGAATCCTCACATGCCAGCCGACAGCATCCACCAGGATCAACGTTCTCACTCAAAATTTCATTATATCTTTCAAAACTTACTTTTTTACTTTCCAACTCCTTAAAATCAGGTGTACCTGGAGGTGATTCATTCATTCTAACCAATTCTTACAAGAAACCTTGCGTGCGAAAGAGGGAACCAATAAAGCATATAAAATGTCCACGGCATTCGGTTACAAAAAACAACACATAAAAAAAAAAAAAATTCCAATTTACTCCCAACCATCTGGTCATTCATAAATAATGTCAATATTCTTTTCCAAAATAGAACTATATTATCGAACCAAATCGTACATAATACGTATATATAGAGGGGACCACTGCTCCGGAATCACGTAACCGACATGTATAATTTTATTGTAGATCCAGGTTCAATTACTTTACTGTAATTAAAGTTGGTCACCCTGGCTGTAACAACAAGGTAGTAAAAATATACCTCCATATATGAAATAGGAATAATAAATAAACATGTTTGGGAATGGAGCCCACAATATATAGTTGTGAAGTACGGCTATATTAGAAACTGATTTGTTTTAATTGACTTATTTACTTACTTAGACTTAGTTCCACCCATTGGCACAAAAGGCGGCAACGGTGCCTATCCACGACGACCTCTGAAGAGATTGAGACCACAGATCTTCCAAAGATGTTTTCGCCAAAGTAACCTCTTTCTGTAGGGATCGGCCAAGCTTCGTTTTCTGTCGTCCATGTCTTCTAATACCAGGGGGCCCAACACCAAACATCATGGGGGAGCCTGCTATCGGCCATACGGACTATATGACCCCAATATCGCCATCTACTACTTAGGATTATTTGTCAACTATTAGCGGCTGTTCCGTCTTTTCACGTACGGCAGTGTTTGTAATTCTTTTGGACCAGCGGATCCCAGGATGAACCAAAGACAGATATTTTCAAAATATTGTATTTGTTTCTCAAACTGTTTCGTCAATACCCATGTCTCGCAGCCATACATTAGTACAGAGAGGACATTGCTATTCAGGAGTAGGAGTTTGAGCATTAGAGAGTACGCAGTGTTTTGCCCAAACTATTCTTAATTTGGTAAAAGCATTGCCTGCACAAGCAATGCGTGTAGTAATTTCGTGCTTGAGACTGCCGTCAGATTTAATAAGGCTTCCAAAATACTTAAATTCTTTAACCTCATCTAGCTCATCTGAACCACCATTCAGTGACCCGGCCTAATTTGTATTTACGTTGTTACGCATAGCCTTGGTTTTTTGAATACTAATGGTTTTTTGACCATGCAACTCGCCCAGCTGTGCTCGAGAGCTCGGTGATGTTCTGTTGCAATTCTTCTCTTGATGAGAGAGGAGCGCAATGTGATCAACAAAATCACCGTCAAAGAAGTACACCTCTCCCTCCAACAAAATGACAGGACCGAAGTACATAACCAATGAGAATGGTGAAGAGCACAGGAGAGAGGTTACAACCTTGTCGTTCACAATAATTGATCTGGAACCATTAACTGTGATATAACAAATATAGAAAGTTAAAACACCGATACATCGTTTAATCGCAATATCACCCAACACTTCCAATTTGAAGCGAAACATCTGATCATAAAACTCATCTAATAATAAACTTGAAGCAAAACAGCTTTGGTTGCGTGAGCTAACTGCCTATAAGCAGTTAGATTGCCTCTGCATACACCTTGTCATCTAGGGCCCAACTTTATCACAACATAGCTTTCAGTCTATTACCTTGATTATTATTATTATTATTATTATTATTAGTAGTAGTAGTAGTAGAAGTAGTAATAGTAGTAGTAGTAGTAGTAAAAGTAGTAGTAGAAGTAGTAGTAGTAGTAGTAGCAGTAGTAGTAGTAGCAGTAGTAATAGTAGTAGTAGTAGTTGTTGTATCAGTAGCAGTAGTAGTAGTAGTGGTAGCAGTAGTGGTAGTAGTGGTGATAGTAGTAATAGCAGTAGTAGCAGTAGTAGTAGTAATAGTAGTACTAGTAGTAGTAGTACAACAACCCCCTCAGTATATCTTGAAAGTTTCATTTTACCACTCTTATAATTTTGGAGACCAAGGGCACAACTTACAGCCCTTGTCCCAAGGGTTGTTGGGAGTCTTGTTATTCCTGGAGGCACAGTTATTGGATGTTTTGCCTATTGAAACAAAAACGATTATCTTAAAATTTTGATGGGATTATGTCTTTGGAGACAGGGCAGCAAAATACAGCGTAGGAGTAGGGCTGGTTGCTCTCAAATGATTTTTAAAGCCTTAAAAAGGGGACTATAATACTATTTCTTATCGAATAAGCCGTCTTCGAAGTTTCTACAGCAACAATTTCCATATGATGTGGCATTGTGAAAATAATACATTAAAGCCATATCGTAACTAACTTAGGCATTGCTGTTAATATTTTTTTGATGGGTAAACTGAGAAACTAGGCAATGAAGTTTTATTCAATAATCAGAAAGCCGAAAATAAATTATATTTTTAATTGTGTAAATTATTTTTATAGTATAGAAATTCGAAAAAATTACTGTGTCGAACGTTCTGGTTTTAAAACGATTCAATGCCTTTGTTCTGATAGAGAAAAGAGATTTACAATGCTTTCAAATTAGAATTTCCTGGAAACTTTCCAAATTATATTCATATTCGACAAAAAGTTTTGGAAAAGTTGTTTCCATATCAGTATCAAGTCTCGTTTCATCAGCTCTTTCCGAATTTCCCAGGTTAAAAAGATGAATGGTTATAAAAGAAAGATTATTTACTTTCCATCAGAAAGCGATCCTAGATTTTCAGAAGACTTCGGTTTCAATATGTAAAGTAAACTACGACTGGATTCCCAACTTTACTGTGAACTCGTTTAAGTGATTCTATCATCATAGAATGGCTAGCATAATAGTCTGTCTGTGGAAAATCTAATATCATCGTATTCTAAACAAAAGGACGAATCTGAAACAAGGGTGAAATCAGGGTTTGTAAGGGTCACTTGTTAATTGGGAATTGAAAACAGTAAAAATATGGAATGAGTACTGTGTGTCAGGTTCAGTACAATAAATCAGTTTAACACCACAGAAAACCCTATCAACAAACCTCCCAGTTTCTAAGGACCTAAGGCCAGGAAGTCACTCAACCGGTCCCTAAACCTGTGCTAAGCCCATATAAAATGAATGTTCAATACCAATAATAATTTAAAAGCTTTATTTGACTTCAGGAATTCATTTGAAAGTTTACTTTTTAAAGATTTCAAGCACTCCCTTGAAACTTACATTTGCATTTTGGTTTTATTTCAGTGCTATCGACTCTTGTTTAGTTTTTTTTATTTATTTGTTCTAACAATAGGCAGCACAATAGCGCTGCCAAAATAAAGAACGATGTTGGCATAATGTATTGTTTTTTGTTATTTTGTTTTTTTATCTAATAATTTAAAAGATATGAAGGGTGTTCTTTAACATCTCCGTTGCGGTCTAAAAAGTACATTTGGCTATGTGAATATGGATCAAAAACACCTTCAGGGCTTTGTGATGGGTGTGCCGCTAAATTGATTTTTTGACAAATTTGCCCAGCTATTTTGAAGCTGAAAATGTTACGACTGTTTTTGGTTCGATCATCACTTACGTTGAATTATCCTAAAGCAAAAAATTTAGTTCCAGTTTCATATTTGTTTGTCGAACTTTTTAGAGAGCAAATGATGTCCAATTACAAGCCAAAAAATTCATTTGGAAATTGTTGATACAAGTATGCAGTTAGACCAAGTAGGCAACAGCCCCCATGTAAATTATTTTTGTTGGCTACTTTTCCTGTGGGATAATGGAGGACTCCACAGTGAATATATATAGAGTTGAAGGGTCCCAATGACATATAAATAACACTTGCGCGGTTTACGGCATTTACGGCATTTGTAGGTTTTACTGGGTCCATGCCACAGTTTGTTGGCATCAGAGATTGTGATTGTGCTGTTCTCTTCTAACATAATTTTTTTTAGGTATTTGTGTACATAATAGTACACACTCGAGAAGTGAAGTTAGGGCAATTCTATTGATTTTATTATATCAAATTTTATTATATCAAAATATAATGAAAATTTAATACTTTCGAAACAATTTGGGGGCTATTTTTCCACATTAGGGGGGGGGGGGAGGAAAAGTATAGCGGGTCTCTATGCAAAATGTGTTGGCTACAGTTATTCTGCATATTATGAAGTATAAATTGTTTTCCAACTTCAAGCTGTCCAAATACTTCACCCCATCCCTTAATATGCAAATATATAGCCCAAACTATATAAGTCCAATGTATTCTGCCACCTTTCACTTGTTTTCCACGGAGCGTAAACTAATTGTCTCTTAATAGAGACAATTTAAACCATATTGTTGACACTCTTGATACATGCTTTAGAGTCTCTTCTAACTCTACAATTCTTTGTTCTTCACTTTCATTTCTGACAAATTGTGACTCTTACTGTTGCTTGTAATTCTCACTGCTCATTATGTTCTAACTGCATATTTCTTTGTTCTCTCGGTCGTATGTTTTCTAAACACACATTTTTCTGTTCTTCATTCTCATTTTGATTCGTTCTGACCTCCTTTTCGCATGTCTTGTAGTAACATATTGTTTTTCTTAACTTTCGTTTTTAGTCGTTGTGATTCTCGCTGCCACTTATCTTTTAACTACATATTTCTATATTCTTCAAATTAATTTTTGACTTGTTCTAATTATCGTTTTCACTAATATTTTCACTACATATCTTTTTTATCTTTGTTTTTGTTTGTCATTGCTTCAGAAATTTTTTCAGTGCCTTTTGCCGTAGTTGCTTGAATTGGTCTTGTCATTTTTAACGGTCTAGATCAGTGGTTCTCCAACTGTAGTAGGCGTACCCCTTGGGGGTGTGCAACAACTTCTAGGGCGTACGTGGCTGGCCACCAAAAAAATAAAACAATCCTTCAACTCTAAAACTGGCAATTTTATTTTAATTTTAGCTACAGCTTACTTAGTACCGGTAACTGAGAAGGGGCACCTAAAATGTATTGTGGATAAAAACGAGTACAGTGTCTAAGCAAGTTTGAGAACAGCCGGTCTAGGTTGTTTATTATTACCCGTCGTACATTTACGTTTCTAATGTCGTTCTCTTAATCTCGTCTAATTTGATGGTCCAGTTTATTCATTTTGAACTTTACAATTTTGTCTTCTTTTGTTCTTTTTTGTTCTCATTTTGTGCTAACGTTAAATTAAGTTTGTGTCCCCTAGATATTATGGAGTGGCACAATTGGCCCTCTTTCTCCCGACCCACTTAACGACAATGGCCTATGTCTACTTGAACTATGCCGATCCCATGACCTAGTCATCGTAAACACTTACTTTCAACGCAAAAACATCCACCAGTACACGTATTATAGTAATAACGGTTATACAAAGAAGATGATCGACTACGTCATCATGTCTAAACGCTGGAGATCATCGCTGAAGAACTGCAGAACTTACAGATCAGCTGAGCTTGGGAAGGCAGACCACAGACTCCTGTGTGATGAAGTACATCTTCGCCTTCAAGCTCAATGATCAGAAAGAAGGGTAGTTACTGCAGATATTGGGAAACTCCAGGAGCCAAATACTCGCCTGGAGTATAGTATTGAGGTTTTAAATTGCTTCGAGCTTCTTGGCGCACTTAGCAGCACTGACGACGCCGGGAGGTATTTTAAATCGCAAACAAGCGAAGCAGCACAATTGGTGCTTGATAAGAGAGGTTTTGCAAAGAAATCTTGGCTAACAAATGAAACGCTGGAGGTTATAGAGCAAAGACGGAGGGCAAGATTCATTGGGGACATGGTCACTTATCGGAAGCTTAATGTAGTGTAAAACCATATCATTCACCGGGACCGAACTCAGTTTGTTACAAGGAAAGCTGATGAAATTGATTTTTCTATCTCTCCCTATCTTTTTGTTATTTTAGTAATTACTTCGTCTTTGTCCCTTGTTTTGACGAGTAATAAATGAATAATAATAAAATAATAAGCAGCAAAAAAAAAAAATTTGGATAGCCTCTTCAAGTATCTCCGAGATCTTACGGAAGATAAAACTCCTACATTCGGACCTGTCCTATCTCTGGATGGGACACCTGTCTCTGATGAGGGTACTTGTCTTGAGAGTTGGAAGGATCACTTTTGCTCGCTCTTAAATAATACTAGCTCGTCTGTATCTCAAAATAATAGTCCCAGCCAATCTACCAGTCAAAGGCCTGAAGCAGATGTCCCTCCATATGAGGGATTCAGCCCCTCAGTAATTGGAAACGCAGTTAAAAGGCTCAAGAATAACAAAGCTACTGGTATTTGTTGCTTAAGCTCTTAACTGCTGAAATATGCTGGTCCTACAATGTTCCTGTTTCTCCACACTCTGTTCTCCACAATTTGGCAAACTTAGATAATTCCTGAAGATTGGCGGAAAGGTGTCATCATCCCCTTATGGGAAAGAAAAGGCTCTAGAAAGGACTATTCAAATTACCTTGGAATAACTCTCTGTCAGTCCCAGGAAATTTTTTTTCAATGGTCCTGCCGGATCGTTGTCGGTTGATAATCCGTGGGATTCGGCGACCTGAACAAGCTGCTTTTATGTTGGACCATTCCACCATCGAGAAAATTTACACCATTAGACATATAATAGAAAAGTCAAGCAGTTCCACCAGAAGGCTTTTCTGCCTTCTTTGACCTCCGGAAGATTTTACTATCGACTGGCCTCCCTGAGAAATACTGCAAACTCTTACCAGGTTTACACCATGACACAGAGAGCCGTGTTCAAGTCAATGGCCGGCACAGCTCATTCTTTCTAATCACGAAAAGGGTGAGTCAAGGATGTGCAGTGGCCCAAGAGCTCTTCAAAGTCATCATAGACTACGTTATGACAAATACGAATTCACGACAAATTTGGACTCAAGTTTGGAGATCGCGTCATCTCAGATGCTGATTTTGCTCACGACCTGGCCATCCTAGCAGAATCCATGGATAAGTTGCTGGAGGTGCTTCAAATCTTACGAGAATAGGCCGAAATCGTGGGACTGCAGATAAACTGTAAAAAAAATTAAAATTATGCCCATAGACCAAACTTCTTCTGCTGTCATTTCTTCAGTCAGTCTGGACGCAACAACTAGCATAGAAGTTGTCCAAAAGTATACCTACTTGGGATCCACGATTTCTTCAGATGGCTCCCTTCTCCCCGAGATGCAAGCAAGGCTATCCAAGGCGTCTTCTGCCATAGGCAGGTGGAACCATCACCTTTGGCGAAAACCGAATATCAGTCGTTCAACCAAACTTCCAATTTTCAACACCCTCGTTGGTTCTGTGATGCTTTATGGAGCTGAGACTTGGCAAGCATCAGCCGCAACCCTAATGGCTATCGATAGATTCCAGCCGAAGAGCCTGAGAAGGGTAGAAGGTCAACGGTGGGTCGACTTCGTGAGTAACAAGAAGCTGCTGCATCTCACCAAGCAGTCCTGTTTTTCTACCAAAGCAGCCGAGCGTACCTTACAGTGGTTAGGACATCTACTTCGAATCTCTCCGCACTTACCTGCTAAGCTGATATTTGATTCTGACCCTTTCAAAGCTGGTTGGAAGTGACCTCGTAGCCAACCAAAGAATTGACGGTTCGACGGCGTATCCGAGTTCCTAGCGATGGTAAATGTCAGACCAAGTGAAGAGCAAACCCTTGCAATGAAGCAAAGGGGATGGAAGAGGCACACGTCATTCTCTACACTGAGTAGCACCCGACAGGAGACCTAAGTCAAGTACGTCGAAAACATAGGCTCATGAATCTATATATTTTTTTTGGATTTTGTTCTGCAAATGCTTCTAAAACGATTTTAAAATCTATTTCCCTTGTGTATTCACTTTCAGTCAACATGATTGAAAACTATTCAGTTTATCCTGATTTATTGTTGATATCCCAAATAATTTTTATTGGTTTTAGCCTTGATAAATGATCTGTCTCCAAAAGCAACGCTTACTGGAATTTTTAGGAGCAGCTCATAATTTTAAAAATTAATTGTTCATTTTGATGGCGGCACCGGACCCTTTCAAATGCGGGGTCCGACGGGATCTAATAGTTCCAATCGCCCGTTTTCCGGCCTTGGCAAGGAGAATAGCTAGGCTCAAACCCCCCTTGCGCTTCCTGGCTAAAGGACTATGAAAGGGAGGTCAGCTTTGTCGGTAGGAACTATAAAGTCCAGTTCCGTATTGTTTACCCTTAGCTTAAAGCTTCGAAAAATAAAACATTTACATAAAAGAAAAAAAATCCATCATTTATTCATTTTATTTAATATGACCAGGAACTTGAAGAAATGTATGATCGTGCGCAAATTTCTAAAAACCAAAACTTGAAATTAGGCTTAAAAAGTGTACACTAAGCTTGGGTTTTTCTAAACAATACAAGATAAAGCGCTAGTTTAAAGTATTAAAGATAAGTCTGTTTCTCAAAAAATTAAAAAAAGCTGCAGATGAGAGTAGAGCAAAGATACCTCTAGAATGTCGAAACTATCTGAACAATTTATCACACATTATGGTGATATAGATTATTTAAATCAAGCAGACATTTAGGGAGAAAGTAGGCTGTGGATAAGAAAATTCAGTTTAAGTAGGAGTTAAATTACTTCAATGGTATAAGTAAAAAATAACCAAACTGTAGATTGTATCTATTTTAGAGGGTTCTTAGACGGAAAAATCTTAGAGTAATTATGGCCTGTCTCATCGAAAGTGTGAGGAGTGGGGGTCTAGATATTCTAATCCACAATAAAGCTTAGAAAGGATAGGAGAGTACTTGTCATTAATATAATAAAAATAATCTTTCCCTATAATAATACTAGTATTATTATAATTATTATTTATTTCTAACGCACACTATACAGAGGTACAATACGTGGAGTATCACGAAGAAAAATACATAAAAATGCAACGAAAATCAATATAGAAATCAAAGAATATCAGTTATAGAGTAACACATAAAATTTAAAAGAGACTAAAACAAAAGAGAAATAACATAAAAAGAGGGGAAAAGGAGGCAGAGAAAAAACTCACAACTTGCAGAATCTAATAAGCAGTAACATACAGAAATATGGACACAAGCTGTCCTTAATGTTATCATTATTTAAATTTTACTCACTCTTTAAATTAATAAAAATATGAAGTGACCACATTTGAGAAAGAGAGAGAAACAAACAAAAAAATTAAGGAAAAATGACATACGACTGAAAAAAAATAATAAGTTGGTGGGGCGGAGAAAAATGGATACAAGCGGTATTTGAAAGCTTTCTGTGTAGTGCTTCCAATTTTACAGTAATATCAGGAACCAGAAATTCATTAATAATTACCCGGTTTTTAGTCCAAGGTGGCAGAAACAACAAAAATTTACAAAATCTAAAATAATTAATCCGGATTATTTTTAACTCAATTTTCCAAAAGGGGAAAAAATTCCAGAAGCAAAAAGAATGCTTTCTGGATGGAGCGGGTCTATATGACCCGCCTCTTCCGGAGTCGAGGGGAAGGGGAGAGAATGACATGAAAAATAAGAACAAGGGTAAGAACGTGAGCTTTTACCGTAAGAGTTACGTTATGTCTGCATGCATTACTATGGAGAAGCATCTATTTCTAAATATTGTTGTGGGGCGTCCCTATATCTTTTAATACACTGCTACAGGGCACTTCCGTATCTCTTACGGAAGTGCTCACAGGTACACCTTGTAGAAGGGAGTTGAGCTAGCGTCCCTACCCTGAGGCCCTCATAGGGAGAATGGTCCAGAATTGATAGCAAGCTTCCTACTTAGATTCACGTGCTAAAATATACTGGGAGACCCAATAAACATTTAGCCATCCCCTAGAATCAATGCTATTAATCATTTGGGATTGACTGGAGGTCACAGCCTCAAATAATTTCTTTACAATCTCAAAGGAGCCACTTTGGCTCTTTTTAGATAGCAATTGTGGGGAATACCCAAACGGGCACACAAGGCGGTCATCCTCCTAAAAGGACTAAAAATACACATTTTTTTTTTTAAAGAGCCCGATATGGCACTTGTCAGGCTAAAGATCTTTTTTAACACTTTTGACCTTCCACCTTGGATATTTGTACAATGACAACTACATTTACATAAGTAAGCGTAATCATCACATGCCAAATCTCAAGATACACGGGTGCTAAGAAAAATGCTAAAGTCATCAAAAAGCTCGTCTTTTTAGAATCAGGGATACTTTTTGAGGGTTATAGCTGTGATTCCTAGCAAG
This sequence comes from Artemia sp. Qi Xiang Cuo, assembly GCF_049724085.1. Classification (NCBI taxonomy): domain Eukaryota; kingdom Metazoa; phylum Arthropoda; class Branchiopoda; order Anostraca; family Artemiidae; genus Artemia; species Artemia sp. Qi Xiang Cuo. Next base: position 32,143,175 of record NC_142811.1, read on the forward strand.
TGACCAGAAATGGGAAACCCACCTCTGAATTTTGGTAACACGATATCGCATATACCAAAGAGGTGCAGCGTGAACAATATTTGAAAACTAGTATTTCCAAGAACACTCTGTATGGAAATAACAAAAAAAAATGATCCAAATAGAGGTTAAGCTTACATGTCTTTTTTGTTCATAAGTTCTTTTGAAGAAGGCTAAAGAAAATCTGTCCATGGGAAGTGGAGCAGACGCCCTTATTGTTCGCACATTTCCTATTATTACTTTCTGAAGAGACATTTAGAAAGATTAGCCTTGTGGGTAACCACGATATGAAAAGTTGTCCCATTGTTATGCATATTTCTCAGTTCAATTTACGGGAGAGTTTCAATTTCCCACTTGGGATGGGAGATGAATTACATAAAGAGACCTGTGGTGTATTGTCTGATTTATAGCATTATGTGTTCATTTCCTGACAGGGGGTTTGGTGCAATATCCTTTTATATGATTTAATAGCTTTTTGGGTGTTGGCTAAGTGTTGAAAAGATTTACTGCTATATATGTCGAGAGGAGCAAAATAAAGCAAATGGAAATGATTGCATTGCCGTGTAGGTGTATTACACATAACTCTAAATTAGTTAAAAGTTTTTCAAACATGTCAACCGAAAATCATAGTGAATTTGTACTGTTGAACAACAAGCCTCTTGAATCTAAATAGTTAGTAATTAGAGAAGAAGTTAGTTTTTTAAATCAAATTTAAATGTATCGTTAAAGCTTAAAATGGACACCATAGGATCTTGAATTGTTTGATTCTCGGCATTGAATTTGACCCTAGTATGAGATGTCTAGCCCTACCGAGTTTGACAAAGGTCTAAAAACTTTGTATGTTTCAAAACCCGATAATAAGATGTTCGGAATCCTCCTCTCTTCATTCCCTGTAGAGGCTTGGTTGTGTTTTGATGTAGCACAGGCAAAACTAGGACGCTTGTTCTAGGACAACGTTTTAGATACCAGTGCTCAAAATTCTTGCTATGCTGATGAGAAGAAAATAAAGACTTTACGAGCCCTCCTACATCCTTAGTAGAGGCCAGTCAACGTCTCTTCAGCCCGAAGGCACAATTAGGACACTAGTTTTTACTTCCTACCAAGTTGGTTTTAGATATGACAACTCCTTCAGGTAGACAATTCCAGAAAATCCCTTATTTACGCCTAGTTTTATACGGAACGCTATTGGACTTTAGTTTCTGAATCTCAGTTATAAGTAAAAACAAAATTTTAGAGAATTCAATCAAAACAGAAATAAAAGAAACTGTCTAAAACAGTAAATTTGAAACTCGGGATTTCCAGATTGACCTATCATAAATTACTATGTAGTCAGATGACTAGTAATTTGTTAGAAAAATAAAACAGAGACAGGATAGGTAAAATTATAGTTTAACTACTTTTCACTACATTGGACAGGAGTTAGGATAGGAAAATGAAGCTTTCAGTAATGAATCCACAGCCAGAAACAAACCCTGAGAAGGTATTGCCAAGCTTCTCTGTTAACCCTATCCTGATTTCTAAGTCTTAGAAATTGAAACCTATTGAAATTTTGACAAAACCAACTTTTATTTTAACTTTTAGTTATCCTTTTATTTCTCTGGTTTTAGTTCTGAAAATGTAATTCCTGTTAAAATGAGTAGAATTTTATGCAATATTGGTTGTTCTTTTTAAAATTTAGGAAATATATTTGCAGATCTTTCAACCTTATATATCGAGAATGAGCAGTTATGAAGCTGAAAACAGTTTTGTTGTACTTCATTTAAGCAGAAGATCTATTTTGTAAAGTTTCAATTTTAGAACACAATGATTTTTAAAGTTTACCAAAGGTCACTGTCCTCCAGAGGGAGAAGGAGTGGAAATAGGTACTTCAAAATACTTCCTCAGGGAATATTTTTGATTGTTGACCCATCCCTGAAAGTTTCAAAGTTTCAACCCCTATGCCTTCCCAAAGCCAGAACATAATTTGCACTTTACTGAAAAAAATATAAATGTTTTTACTTTTATAGCTTTAATAAATCAAATAATATTAACATTTTGAAGACTAAATATCAGTATATGTATATTAAACTGACAATGCATATCCATTTGTATTTTTTTTAGTAAAGTGCAAATTATGTTCTGGCCCTGGGAAGGCATAGTGGTTTTGAGCCCAACCTGTGTTAATTTCTGTACGTTTTTAGTTTGAATAGGTTATTTATTGTACTTACTTTTCGTTTTGGGTTTTATTTATTTACCGATGCTGATTTGTGGTAGTTTCACGCTTTGTAGATTATTTGATTTTATTTTTGCTCTCTTTTGTTTAATGGAGCTCTTTACATTTCTTTGAAAAACTTATTTTGTGGAAAAAGTTTTTTCTAATTAATTTCTGTTCGTTTTATACTGACATAGTTTTTTCAGAGAAAAAGAAAATAATAGTTTAAATCTTTTCGTTTTTTTAAGAATTTCTAATTTGAGCTGCTATTTGTATGCTGGAAAAAATTTTCAGCAATTTTTAACAACATACACCCTCGTAAAAATCTGGACACAAATAGTAGTGTTTAATTTAGTTTCATACCTCCTCTAGTTGACCTGAAATGGAAAATTTAATACAATTTGCAAAAAAATCTGTTTACTTTCTTTGATAGCTTGGATACACTTACGCTATTTTGATTTGGTTAAATTTTAAGAGCAGAAACAGCCCCGAAAGTTAGAACATAATACCCTAAGTCGTTATTGGGATACTGCTGAGATGCCTTATTGCGAATTAGCATTAACACAGTGCATTTTGATTTAATCTTATGGCAACATTTAGTTTTTAAACATTGGGTCAATTGGGATGGTGGGCATCGGGTGGGGGATTAGTTGCCCTCCAATCACTTTTGACTATTAAAAAGGGCATCAGCCCTTTCTATTTTCAATGGAATGAGTAGAAGTGACCCTATAACTCCCGTACCCACACCATATATGGGCATAGAATACTGTCAGTACACCAAATAAGGGCATAGCCTCCCTAGGGAGAAAGATTGCGTAATGGGGTCAATGACCTCTTTTTCCAAGGTCGATTTATTTGATGTTTCTATGTGTAATAGCTCCGGGGCGAAGGTTGCACCTGCGCATTGAATTCTAACGGGAGCAATGTTATTGATCTAGGACTCGAAGGGGAAGTAAATTTCCGAGAACTTGATTTAGTAATCGAAGGGGAAGTGAATGTCCAAGAACTTGAGTGCGTAATCGAAGGGGAAGTGGATTTCCGAGAAATTGATTGCGTAATCGAAGGGGAAGTGGATTTCCGAGAACTTGATTGTGTAATCGATTGGTAAATTTATTGATCCGATAATGGGAAACAGGATCACGTGTATCCTAACGAATCAGGGTCAGTCTAGAGTCAGCGGTCAGAGTGAAAAGATTGAAAAATTAATAAATTTGAGATAGAGAGAATCATCTAGTGTTTATGGAAAAACATTTGATTTTGTATGATGATTTTTTCGAGTTATCTCTTCAACGCAGGATATTCTCTTGACGGGGAACACTTGACAATATAATGAGGAGTGATTCTCCCCCATTGGACTATTGTATGAAGCTTTTAAAATGTGACTCAAATGCTTATAGTCAATTTATTGATATATTAATTGGAACAAAGCAGAATCATATTGTGGATATACATTTGAAAATATTGCCAATGGATTCAATGTAGATGGCTCCCCCATCATTCGAAAGAGGTAACGTCATAGAGCTACTCCTCTCTCCCCCATTTCCCACTACATTGAATTTATCGAACGAAGAGGATCAGTTTCGTGTTAGCTGTGAGTGAGTTGACATCGGAAACCGAAAAATGTTCTATATATGTCCATTGTGCATGTACACTCTTGGCAGTTGGAATCAATGTGAGACTTGTACAATTATTGATGACTATAGTGAAAAGTGTAAATTATGTAATCCTTGTAAATTACATAGAGGCTATGCAGTACAAATTAAAGGATGTAATTCATGTCTTGAGGAGGTGTGTGAGTCTCACCCTAGAGGGCACCTGTGCTTCAATTGTCACAATGATAAATGTGATCAGTGGGAGAATACTTACCCCGCTATGATTGGAAAGAATCCTAAACGTGATTTCAGTTTTTTTCTACGAGATTGGTATCATCGTGGATTTAAATTATTCAGGGAAGAGGAATCTGGTCTACGATTCAACTGTTGGAACAACAAAAGAATCTGGTTTCTACGTCATCGCTGTGATGACACTGCCTACTATGACTATAAACCAAGTAATTTTTATTTGGCTGTGACCGAATGTGATTCATCACTTGAAAACACTGTATGTGATATTGCATCAAATAGACCGATTGAAACTCGTGAATTTCATAATATGAATGCGAATAGTATCATTGACTATACAAAGAGATATGACAAGAGTGAAGTTACATTGTACTGTAGAAAATGTGACCCTGACTTTGCAGTCAATCAAGATCAATATACAGTGAATCCAAATGATTTACCAGCATTAGTGGTTCACAACAGTTGCCTATACATCGAAGAAGAAGAAATCTAAAGTGAAGATTTAAAGACATTGTTGTATATATACATTTTATTAATAAACAAATTCACAAACATTTTTTAAGCACTTTACTCTTAGGGCACTGAAATCAATACTATATAGCTCTTAGAGGATATTTTCCACTAGAAAGTCGTTCAGACGGGGATTGTCACTATAAATGTGGAGAGACTGCTTGTAAGTATAGCCACGACACCTGAACACAAAATATAGTAGTGCATGGACGCAGCAGCTTTTAGTCGTTAGATCCTGCACCCTCTTTCGATTTTGAATAATAGTTTTCCAACTGCTCTCAATATAGTTGCTGATGTGAGGTGTGTAGAATGTATAGGGTAGACCAAGAGGATCAAAAAATTCAATCTTCTTCATTGTTTGAAAGATGCACAGCCAATGACCTTTCAGCACGGTCGACGGACTGCTATTAACAATAATCAAGATATTGTTCACGCTTTGAATTTTTCCAAGAAAGTCCGAGGGTAGACAATAGGATTTGATCTGAGACATGTAGGGGTCCATATTAAATACATTGATTATTTGACTGGTGTTCATGGTGCCAAGTCTAGTAGAACACTACCTTCGGGAGTGATTTCCCAATAGGTTTCATATTGATTTAGTGAGATTAGGGCAATACTCTCGGCCAATGGGTTGGTAAATGTACACTCTAAACGCACACTCCCCGTACGTACTATACTCATATCCTGTGTGCCAGACAAATCCAGTACAATGATACCATGTGTTTTAGCAAACATATCTTCGGTTATACCATTTTCAAATAGTTGAGAGTCATGATCTAGGGTTTGCATGGTCAACTCGTACAATGTTCTATAGAATTTATCAAAAGATAGATTGTAGAGTGGGATGCCGTTTACTTTTCACACAAGAGATGAAAGTCCAAACATCTCGAATTTATGTGGACATTCTGTCCATGATCATATTGCACTGGCGCTTTTTACAAATTCCAAAGCCAATTTCGACGGAATTTCGCCATTGATAAAGGATGAATCGGTGAAGGTGCGTGACCCCACGGCAATATGACGTTGATTGGTGATTGTATGAGGAACAAGTAGTTTAATATTGTTGCCATTGGTTCTCAGTTTTTCCACGGCCAAAGCAACAGAACTCATAACCTGCTGTTTATGTACATGAAGTATTGCCGAGGTGAGGGAGAGACTTACATCGGGATTACCAGCAAGTTCTTTTCTCAATATGAAATTGGAGGGTGCAAGCGTTAGTTTTATATCCACTTTAACATTGGGCGGCAGCCATTGGGGTATATTAAATATTTCATGATATATTTTTCCGACTAAATGTAATTCACTAGTTGTAGTATTTTTAAGTGCATCTGTACTATCAGTATTAGTAATATATTCATATCCATTGGAGGCGCCTCTCAATTCCTTGTATGACTTGGGTGTCATCAGCATGAATTGCATATAGCGTGTAGAGTTTGAGAGAGTGGGGCTAGTGCTAGACAACGTGAAATTTATGTTGACGTTGAGTTGAAGAAAAAAACTGTATCATATGCACTTTTCATGGTATAATCCCATGCTTAGAATCGGTATTGTATTATTAGATTTTCGAACTTTTCCTTTTAAATACATCAATATGGAAGACATGTCCATAAAGTAGTCTTCATTAGACTAAATTTGAAAGTAATGATTGTCGGACAGGTGTTATAGTGGAAAAAATTGTTGATAGTATCCATGCTTGACACTCAAATCAATATTTTCAGCATTAAATAGATTCAATGAGGCGGTGATTGAAAGTTGGGAATCCTTATGCGGTAGGTAGGACATTTTAGGAGAAGAAATCTATTTTCGATCTGACAATTTTCTTCCTGGGACTTCTGGTTACACTAAGTGTCGGCTTTTTCCTTCTTTTCTTTGACAAGAGGGATGTCTTACGTTTCCGTCCTGAGCGGAGACTGATGAGTGATGCGTTGTTTCTTGGCCTTTTTAAACCTTTACCATTCTGTTTTAATTTCTCGCCAAGGGTTCGCGCACTGGACCTAAGATTTTCCGAAGCACTTTTTTTAAAATCCTTGCCAGAGCCCCAATCGTATAGTGTAGAGGATGCAAAATCTGTCGCAGCCGGTACAAGATATTTTCTAGCCAGTGGTAGTGAAGAGCGAAACAGCTTAGCACACCAACTGCCAAGACCGTAGCCAGACATTGACGAGTGACCTTTGTAGTAGTCCATTCCATTGCCCTGTTGTCTTGGGCCAAGAGTATTAACATAGCAGTCAATATCAGGACAAGTGAATACCACTTTTTTATTAGACATCTTGCTTTTGAACGATGGGTCGAAAATGGCATGTAATCACAGCCAAACCTTTTGAAATTGTTATTGGATCGCCCAATTCAGTTCTTAGTGTTAACTGACAGAGTTCCAAATAGCAAGTTTTTATGGGAATATACTGAATATGCTTTTATATTGTAGTGATGAATGTGTTCTTGATTAGTTTTTTGTTCAAGAATTAGTAGGAGTATAAAATTTGAATAACAGACTCAAGATGTTTCCACAAATGAAGCTTAGAGAAATATACAAGTGTGCGTGGAGAAGGCAGGTGGGTATTCAGCGAAAATGAAATTAGTGTTTCCCGCACTTTTACCGTTGATTATATTGTAGAAGTGACCCTATAACCCCCACGATTCACCCCTGCTGCCATCTACAACTTAGTTTACATAATTTATTCAAGGATTATCGATCGAGTCTAATGGGGGTCAAGGTCAATCGATCAGTTGATGTTTGGCCACGTGCGAATGACACGAGGGATAATTTACTTACGCGAGGGTTGACATAAGTTATTAACGTATTATCGATATAGTCTACTCGAGGGGGTGTGTGAAGGTCAATCGATCTGTTGTTGTTTGAACTCGTGCAAATGACGCGAGGGATGATTTACATAATCGATGGGGGAATTATTGATTCACGAGCGTGGGGAATTATGAAACAATATGGTCATAGAGTCCCTAGGGGGAAAGATTACGTAATCGCTCACTGACCTCTTTGTCCAAGGTCTATTTATTTTCTGTTTGTTTCGGCGAGCCTGTCCTGAGAACTTGATTTACATAAACACTAGGGGAAATTATTGATCCAAGAAGGGGCAATTAATAAAAAATACAGGATTCTGTGTTATTTTGCTCGACTGTCATGAGAACTTTATTTACATAATCACTAGGGGAAATTATTGATTCACGAAGGGGACATTAAGAAACAAACAAGGCTTCATTGTTGTTTGGCTAGCCTGCCCCGAGAACTTGATTTACATAATCGCTAGGGGGAATTAGTGATTCACGATGGGGGAATTAGGAAACATTAAGGCTTCTTTAATCTTAGGTCTGAGGGATTTATTTATTATTGTTGTTTTGTACAAGTGTATGCTATGGGTGAATGTCAAGGTGCCCAGGAACAGGAAAAAGTTAGATCACATGTTTCCTTCTCAACCAATCATCGAGTCGGATACATCCTCCTTCTCAGCCAATCAGAGACGTGCTTACATATGATTTTCCCATTACATAACAATTCGCCCTTGAGATTTCGTATATAAGAGGTATTCAATGTGATTAAATTATCAAAAAGGTCAAGAACACATTTCAAACAACTAGAATTGTTACCATTGATGAAGTTGACGCCTTGGAATCTATAGTTAGACATCTTAGTTCTGTTTTCATTTTTTATATTCAAAATCCAATTGTTTTACTTGGTCCCCCTCTCCTCTATTCGGGTAAATATTCGGGTATTCGGTTTTCCGTGGTCTGTTTTTTTTCGGGGGGGTGTGATAAATATATAAACTAGGCCGGCATTTGAACGGTTCAGTGATCTGAAATTATTATTTATAAGATTCAAAAAGTATGCAAAGATAATTTGTACAGAAATTTTTTTAACTTGTTTTTTTAATGTTAAGATCATTTTTACCGGATCGGGCGGTGGTGGGGGATTGTGGATTTGCCCAGTTCTTGTTTATCATTTAGAGGTTCCGTGGGGTTAATGTCAGGTGTCTGTTTTTTTCTGGGGGGTGTTTATATAAAACACAATAGGCCTTGACTATCGCAATCAACTTGGTCTGGATAAATTAACCTAACCTGACTAACCATCATCACCTAACCTTTCATCTAACCCAAGCACTAACTCAACCTCAACTAACCCATAGCAGTGACGACAACTATTCTTTTTCCACCGCCGCTCCCGGGGGGGGGACCCTTCCCGCGGCCGCCCAGGGGGGGGGGGTCCCCCCCGTGACCGGCCGGCCGTCGCCCCCGCGGTCCCCGGGGGGGGGGGGAGGCCCCCCATTTTAAATTAACCAGAATGTTAAAAGGGGCGATTTCATGTTCCCGGGGGTATTTTTTATTGTTTTATAGAAATGGTTATTTTATATAAAAGTGTTTAAAGACAAAAAGTGTTGTACAGAAAAGTGTTTAAGATGCTGGACAAAAAAGTGTTGTTGTTGTACAGAAAAGTGTTGTACAGACAAAATGTGCTGCTGATAGACAATAAGTGCTTTATTATAAAGTGTTATCGTTGTTAATGTTGAAAAAGTTTTCATGTTGACCATGAAATTTTGTTATTGTGTTATTATTTTTATCGTTGTTCATGTTGACTGCACAAATATTTTTATGCAGTGCCGTAATAAATGCTGCCATGAAATATTGTTTTTTGTTGTTCTTGAATAGACGGGAAAATTATTGCTACTTATTCATTGAGCACATATGATTTACAGTTAGTTGCAGTCCGACTGTTGTCCCCAACAGCATGTATCAATTTAAAACACCCTTCAGATCGTTTCTGTGTGGTCTGTCAATGTCAGGGAAAACAACACTTTTAACTAGAATAAGTCAAAATTGCAATAAAATGTTTTTGGAAAAGCCGAAAAAAATCTACTAGTGCTATAGTATTTGGCAGGAGTCCTATGATAAAATAAAAGCTATTGCCACAGCCATACCAATACAATTCATATGAGGACTTGATGTTTTCAATAGTATTGAATCGAACTCGTAGTTGATTATTGATGATTTGGCTGAATCCATTGAACAGTTCTCACAGGAAATGCTACAACTGTTCACCGTTCTCTCCCATCATGAACACATGTCCGTTACCCTAGTTCTACACAATCTGTTTCATCAGAGCAAATGTATGCGAACCCTTGCTTTGAATTGCACTGTCTATATTATCTATCGAGTCGTGAGTTATTAGATCTCGCGCCAAAAACTCAAAAATCAGATATAACCCCGCACCCCATAATGTCTGGTGTCCGCGTACACTCAGGCGACTAGCAAGCCCTACTGTTACATTTTGTTGTATCCTAATCAGAGCACTCCCGAGGATCTACGTGTAGTCACCGACATTTTCAACAATGACATTACAGTATATCTTCCAGTGAACAGTAGAAAAGACTATTAGTTGCCATTATGACACTTAAGAACCTACATGAACAACGGCATCTGTTTCCTGTTTTAAGCACTTCAAACCCGTTGCTTAGGAATGCTATACTCATACATGGTTTTTACAATGATTTCATTAATCTAATATCAGAACTATGTTTAAATTTAACTGAGGGCAATGTTCAACTGCCATATGTTTTTAGAAAACAGAAAAAGCAACAGCGTTCCAGGGTCCGCGCATGGTATTTTAAAAAAATGGGAAAAAAATTTAAACTAACACGGCTCCTTCAAGCGGGCGGTAGCTTTTTCACACTTTTACTACCGATAAGTTCAGGACTTGTAAACAGTTTTCTCTAGATGGCAAAACCCTATAAATTGACACCATTTGAACTTGTCCTCTCGCCCATCTAACATTTTGAAGACAATCTAAGAAAATTCATTAACGATGATAATATTGCCGACGACAAAAAACTGCTTTTACTTCAAGATGCAATGCGACGTGTGGAAAAACATAAACCAGATCGTGAGAGACCTGCCATCGTCGTCACTGATCACCCTAAACAGGAAACATCTCCTCAAGATTCTGCAGCAGCACCGAAGGAGAAGGACTTGAATTCGATTGTATTGAAAATTGGAAACCTATTGCCTTTGACCTATCGAGAACAGAGTAAAAGAGTATTATCTTATCTAATGTTGGAAACTGGCGATCTAGTTAAAGTCGAGAGCACAGTGAAATAAATTATAATTCAGGGAAAAAGTTATAATCTAGTTGATTTAATTTGTGATATTGTGATGATTATTAAATGACTTTTATACTTTGACGATAATATATACAACTTTCTTTTTGCAATAAACGTCCACAAAATTCTTATTGGCAATAAGCAAATTCTAAAGAAACTAAGTGAACATCCAACAACATCATTTAAAAAAGAAGAAGAAGAAGAAGATTCTATCAGCAGCAGCAATAATTTTACAACACCTGTGGCTGATATTCAAAAGTGAAGACAAATTGATTCACCCACCAGTGTGCAAAAAGGGAGTGGAAATTACACTACATGTCTACGTTCAAAATGGATGAAGTTTTGAAAGGTGTCTATGAAAATATTGGCAAAGTGGGAAGTTTAACTTCCTCCAAAACGCTTTCCAAAGCTGTGTCCGACACCATCACATTGAAAAATGCAAAAGAGTATCTAGAGAATGAGCCAAGTTACACGCTACATCGAAATCACAGACTTCGCAGTAATCAATATCGACAAACTAAAGCCTTTTTCCCTCTGCATATAATTCAAATGAATCTTTTAACTTTAGACGCACTTCAACAGCTTTACAATGTGCCCCACAAATAGCTTCTAGTGTTAATCGGTATCTTTAGTCGCTATGCCTATGCCATTCCACTGCGGTCAAAGAGAGGTGTCGAAGTTGCTAAGTCCATTGAAAGTCTTCTCGAACACGATTCATATAGAACAATTCAAACGGATCGTGGCAGTGAATTTGTTAATCCCCAAGTGCAAAAGGTTCCTTTGAAATATAATAAAACACTTTATCATAGTCACAGCCCGATAAAGGCTGCATTGGCTGAATGATTAATAAGAACGATTCGTCTATTAATTTCAAGATATTGCACTTTGAAAAATAGACCGGCTTTTATTCATGATTTAGATAAAATCATGCAGATATACAACTAACGACCTCATCGATCTCTGTCTAACTCCACACCAACGGATGTTCACTACAATGAAAATACATTTGATGCTTTTCTAAAGCAATACTCCAAGGGTGAAAAAGAGAAAAAGAAGAAATTCAATGTTGGTGATAATGTTCGAATTAATAGAACCACCAATAATTTTGAAAAGGGGAATTATTTATGGAGCACTGAACTTTTTAAAGTGTCCAAAATCCTAGACACCAAACCCATAACTTATCAACTGCTAGACACCAAAGATGATGAGAGTCTCGGTGGTTTTTATGAATATGAACTGCAAAAAGTTAAAAACACTAGTGAAAGTTATCAAATTGAAAAGATATTAAAGAGTCGTAAACGCCATGGTAAGAAACAGTTGCTTGTTCGCTGGCTAGGATAAAACTCAGATTTTGATTCTTGGATCAGTGCTGAAGACATTAACAATGCCCAATGATTTATACGTGACTTTAATGTCCAATGTTTCTGATCCTCTCTACAATGATCTGAATAGAACAAGTGATTTTTGGACTAAACACTCCCCCAACATCAATTTCGACAACTGAAAGTATGAAGTGGCTCTTGTCGACTGTATTCTCAAAAATACCTATGACATCCTGAGAAAGGATCGTAAATATAAAATAAAAATTAGACCCTATGATTGGCCGCCACCTCCAGGTGATGAAGAACAAATTCAAAAAATCAATTGGATGGATTATCCATATATTGAATTACCCTATGAGGAACTCACCTGTATGAATGATTTATGTCGTTCTATTAATAAAAGAATATCCACTCGTAAAAAAGGTGCTTTTCATTTCAAATATTCGCAGGAGGAGGGCAAGATCTACATTAGTTCATCCATTGCCAGTGAAAAGGTTATTCTCAATGATAATCTAAAGGATGTTCTTGGCTTTAAGCTCAATATAATCAACGGTAAAAGTGCGGGAAACACTAATTTCATTTTCGCTGAATACCCGCCTGCCTTCTCCACGGACACTTGTATATTTCTATACGCTTCATTTGTGGAAACATCTCGAGTTGGTAATTCAAATGTTCCCCTCCTACGAGTTCTTGAACGAAAAACCAATCAAGAACATATTCACCACTACAATATAAAGCATCTTCAGTATATTCCCTTAAACACTTCCTATTTGGAACTCTGTCAGTTAACACTAAGAATCGAATTGGGTGATCCAATAAAAATTTCAAAGGGTTTGGCTGTGATTACATGCCATTTTCGACCCATCGTTCAAAAGCAAGATGTCTAATAAAAAAGTGGTATTCACTTGTCCTGATATTGACTGTTATGTTAATACTCTTGGCCCAAGACAACAGGGCAATGGAATGGACTGCTACAAAGGTCGCTCGTCAATGTCTGGCTACGGTCTTGGCAGTTGGTTTGCTAAGCTGTTTCGCTCTTCACTACCCCTAGCTAGAAACTATATTGGACCGGCTGCGACAAAATTTGCATCCTCTACTCTATACGCTTGGGGCTCTGTCAACGATTTTAAAAAAAGTGCTACGAAAAATCTTAGGTCTAATGCGCGAAACCTAAGTGAAAAATTAAAACAGACTGGTACAGGCTTAGAAAGGTCAAGAAACAATGCACCACTCATCAGTCTCCGCTCAGGACGGAAACGTAAGACACCCCTTTTGTCAAAGAAAAGAAGGAAAAAGCCGACACGTAGTGTAACCAGAAGTCTCAGGAAGAAAATTGTCAGATCGAAAATAGATTTCTTCTCCTAAAATGTCCTACCTACCGCAGAAGGATTCTCAACCTTCAATCACCGCCTCATTGAATCTATTCAATGTCGAAAATGTTGATGTGAGTGTCAAGCATGGATACTATGAACAATTTTATCCACAACAACCCCTCTCCAATAATATCCACTTTCAAATTTATTCCAATGAAGACTACTTTATGGACTTGTCTTCAACATGTATAGATTTGCAAATGAAAGTCCAGAAATCCGATAATACAATGCCAATTCGGGCCGATGGGATATCCTATGAAAATTGTATACTACATAATTTATTTCGTCAAATTAGTGTCTACATCAATGGCACGCTGGTGAGCACAAGCAACAATCTCTCCAACTATACATGCTATATTCAATTCATGCTGATTACACCCAATTCATACAAGGAATTGAGAGGCGCCTCCAATGGATATGAATATATTACTAATACTGATAGTACAGATGCACTTAAAAATGATACAACTAGTGAATTACATTTAGTCGGAAAAATATATCATGAAATATTTAATATACCCCAATGGCTGCTCCCCAATGTTAAAGTGGATATAAAACTAACGCTTGCACCATCCAATTTCATATTGAGAAAAGAACTTGCTGGCAATCCCGATGTAAGTCTCTCCCTCACCTCGGCAATACTTCATGCACACAAACAGCAGGTTATGAGTTCTGCTGCTTTGGCCGTGGAAAAACTGAGAGCCAATGGCAACAATATTAAACTACTTGTTCTTCATACAATCACCAATCAACGTCATATTGCCGTGGGGTCACGCACCTTCACCGATTCATCCTTTATCAATGGCGAAATCCCCTCGAAATTGGCTTTGGCATTTGTAAAAAGTGTCAGTACAATTTGATCATGGACAGAATGCCCACATAAATTCGAGATGTTTGGACTTTCATCTCTTGTGTGCAAAGTAAACGGCATCCCACTCTACAATCTATCCTTTGATAAATCCTATAGAACATTGTATGAGTTGACCATGCAAACCCTAGATCATGACTCTCAACTATTTGAAAATGGTATAACCGAAGAAATGTTTGCTAAAACATATGGTATCATTGTACTGGATTTGTCTGGTACACAGGATCTGAGTCTAGTACGTACGGGGAGTGTGCGTTTAGAGTGTACATTTACAGACCCATTGGCTGAGAGTATTGCCCTAATCTCACTAAATCAATATGAAACCTATTGGAAAAATCACTCCCGAAGGTAGTGTTCTACTAGACTTGGCACCATGAACACCAGTCAAATAATCAATGTATTTAATATGGACCCCTACATGTCTCAGTACAAATCCTATTGTCTACCCTCGGACTTTCTTGGAAAAATTCAAAGCGCGAGCAAGACCTTGATTATTGTTAATAGCAGTCCGTCGACCGTGCTAACGGGTCATTGGCTGTGCATCTTTTAAACAAAGAAGAAGATTGAGTTTTTTGATCCTCTTGGTCTACCCTATACATT